>NW_028119998.1:0-182518 GCF_965119305.1 Pelophylax lessonae
TCCATGAAAAGAATTGTACCGCTTTTGGAACAGAATTCCTGACAGAATCATACCGCCAGGGAGGTTAAGGTGTCCATCTAATAGTTTTTTGAAACTATCAATGCTCCCTGCTGATACGACTGCTTGTGGAAGAGAATTCCACACCCTTACCGCTCTTACAGTGAAGAACCCCTTACGCACTTTAAGATTAAACCGCCTTTCCTCTAGTTTTAGTGAGTGGCCACGTGTCTTATTGTATCTCTTTTCACTGAATAGTTTGTTCCTTATGCTCGGGTCACCAGTACAGTATTTGTACATTGATATCATATCCCCCCTCAATCGTCTCTTCTCCAGAGAGAATAGGTTCAGTGCTTGTAGTCTTTCCTCATAGCTGATGTCCTCCATTCCCCTAACTATTTTTGTTGCCCTTCTCTGGACTACATTGATATCATATCCCCCCTCAATCGTCTCTTCTCCAGAGAGAATAGGTTCAGTGCTTGTAGTCTTTCCTCATAGCTGATGTCCTCCATTCCCCTAACTATTTTTGTTGCCCTTCTCTGGACTTTCTCCAGTTCCAGCACATCCTTCCTGAGGACCGGTGCCCAGAACTGGACAGCATACTCCAGATGTGGCCGGACCAGAGTCTTGTAGAGAGGGAGAATAATCTCTTTATTTCTGGAGTGAATCCCCTTTTTTATACATCCCAGTATTCTGTTGGCTTTGCTTGCGGCGGCTTGGCATTGCATGCCACTGCCAAGCTTGTTGTCTACCAGTACCCCCCAAGTCCTTTTCCATCCTAGACTCCCCCAGAGGTTCCCCCCCCTAGTGAGTAGCTTGCTTTCTGGTTTCTGGCCCCCAAGTGCATTACTTTAAATTTTTCAACATTAAACCTCATCTGCCATGTAGTTGCCCATCCCGTTATTTTGTTCAGGTCCGCTTGCAAGGTTTCCACATCCTGCATAGAAGATATTGGCATGCCTAGTTTAGTATCATCTGCAAATACTGAGATTGTACTCGATATCCCCTCCTCTAGATCATTTATGAATAAATTAAACAGGTTTGGTCCCAGGACAGAACCCTGGGGGACCCCACTTTCCACCCCCGCCCAATCCGAGTACTCCCCATTAATCACCACCCTCTGGACTCTCCCCTGGAGCCAGTTCTCTATCCAGGTACTCACCTTATGGTCCATACCTACCTTCCTTAGTTTGTACAGTAAGCGTTTGTGGGGAACGGTGTCAAAGGCCTTTGCAAAGTCCAGATAAACCACATCCACCGGCTTACCTTTATCTAGATGGCAGCTCACTTCATCGTAGAAGGTTAATAGATTGGTTTGGCACGAACTATTTTTCATGAATCCATGCTGATTACTACTTATAATACCATTTTCATTACTAAAGTCTTGTATGTGGTCCCTTAACATCCCCTCCAAAATTTTGCAGACTACTGATGTTAGGCTGACCGGCCTATAGTTACCCGGGATATATCTCGGCCCCTTTTTAAATATCGGTACCACGTTGGCTTTTTTCCAATCAGCTGGCACCATACCCGTCTGTAAACTATCCTTAAAGATCAAGAATAATGGTCTGGCAATCACCTGGCTGAGCTCATTGAGAACCCTCGGGTGCAAGCCATCCGGTCCCGGGGATTTATTTATGTTAAGTTTCTCTAGTTTAGCTCTAAGTCTATCTTCTGTTAGCCATGGCGGCACTTCCTGAGGTGTATTATTTAGTTCGGCCTTACAAGCTGGGTTAGTGTAGCACCCCGATTCTTTTGTGAAGACTGAAGAGAAGAAATTATTTAACACTTCCGCCTGTTCTCTGTCCTCAGTGGCCATTTTTCCTTTATCATCTTTTATGGGGCCAATGTGTTCTGGCCTCGCTTTCCTACTGTTTATATACTTGCCAGTTACTATACTCAGTAGTGATGTCGCGAACCTAAAATTTGCCGCTCGCGAACGACGAATGCGAACCTCCGCGAACCGGGCGAACCGCCATAGACTTCAATAGGCAGGCGAATTTTAAAACCCACAGGGACTCTTTCTGGCCACAATAGTGATGGAAAAGTTGTTTCAAGGGGACTAACACCTGGACTTTGGCATGCCGTAGTTGACGCAGAGTCGGGTTTTAATCCATAAAGGGCATAAATCACCTAACATTCCTAAATTGTTTGGAATAACGTGCTTTAAAACATTCAGTGTGTGTGTACGATCCGGTATGATGTTGTATCAATCAGGTAGTGTAAGGGTTATGCCCGCTTAACAGTGACAGACCAAACTCCCCGTTTAACAGTCAGTCAGTCAGTCCATTTGCACAACCGCAAACTCCACATTTGCACAAGGTTGGATACCAAGCTAGCCATGTCCCGTTCCTTGTCCTCACTGACGTCATTGAAGGTCTCTTCCTCCACCCAGCCACGTACAACTCCAAGGGTCCCCGAAAGGTGACAACAAGCCCCCTGGGACGCCTGCTGTGGTTGGTCTTCCACCTCCTCAAAGCCACAATGAAGCAACGACCTTATCATCTGGGGTGTGCCAACATTGCCAACACACTCCTAGAGGTGATCGCTTCATTGTGATACGCAAGCCCCTTCACCACAACAAGGTAACAATCACGAAGGGGAATTGACACATGTATGTGCCTGTGACGAGACCAATCTCGCCTCTGGGCATTGGAGAAGCCTGGTTGCTCGCCTCCTGCAAGGTGACTATGGACCCTCTCTCATCAGCCCATGCTAAACGTAAACCCCATGGCAATTTGACTGTGTTTGTGGCATCTGAGCGCTGTTTGGATATGTTGAGCACTCCGATCCAGGCTATCTGGGGATGGGTTGAATGTGGGGGTTCTGTTCAGTAGACTGGGAGTTATGCATTTTTGTGTCTTTTTGTGTTTCTTTAAACAATGTGGCTAATGGAGTCTTGCCTCTATCCTGGAAGCTAAAACTTATTCCTGTAAACTGTAAGGAACAGGAAGTCGACTCCTAATATGGTCATTCCAGGAAGTTCTGAGGAGACGGACTGTCTAAGGTGGCTCCCCATTCACCTTTTGTCAGGTGTGCTAATGACCTCACCTGTTGTCTGCTAAGGGATGTATTGACACTCAGAGTAATGTGTATTGAGAGCTCGTTAGGGAACCATTGTTCTGTGTCTGACTGCAGACTGCAGGTACTGTGAAATTGACCAATGGCAAAGCGGTTGTTGGGGGAAGGATGTTCCAAATTCTGTATAAAAGTGTGCTGTGTTCTTCCAATAAATGTTGTTCCTGTTTTACCCTCATCTCAGAGCTTTGTCTCGTTATTGGGGGGATTCACTGTATGCTGTTGGAGACTGATTGCTAGGAGTGTAAGCTGATGTATGCTTTTCCTGTTCGTCTGCTAGCAGCTATTCGTGAGGTTCCAGGTTGGAGTGCTATTTTGTATCCAGTTCGGGAGTTTGATGTTCTGCAGTAGCTGTGCCTGTCTCTCAGAAAGGGGCATATCGCCTAAACGGATTTTAACCCCTTGTCTGCTGAAACAGTCCGTAACAATTGGTGGCAAGCGGCGGGATCGTTCCCACAGCCAGAAGGTCAGCTACAGGAGACACCATTTCGTGGATTTACAAGTTTGGGGCAACGCATGTTTTAGTACAGCAACCCTTAAAGCAACAGGATGGAACCAGCAGTGGAGTACAGATATTCTCTGAAAGAATATGACCGTATGGTGTGGTTACGGCTGAGCTTCTTTGGACCCAATCCACTGGAGAGATCCAAGCGGTTCGTGAAGAACTTAGTGTTCGGGACTCTGCTAGACAGGGCAGAGAGAGAGGGCCAGCTGGCATGTTGGGAGGAACTCCAGCGGCAGGTACAGTTAAGGGAAGAGGAGAACCCAGTCTCCATTCCCCAGCGGCAGTGTAAAGTGCAGGGAGAGGAGAGCAATGTCCCCCCCCCCTAGCAGCAGGCTGAGTTACAGGGGGCAGAGGTAGTTGTTCCTGCCCCCTAGCAGCAGAGTTATATGCCTGGAAGGCAGTGTGAAGTACAGGGAGAGGAGAGCAGTGTCCTCCCTCCCCAGCGGCAGCGTGATTTTTTGGGAATTGGGAGCCCAGTCTCCATTCCCCAGCGGCAGTGTGATGTGCCGGGAATTGGGAGCCCAGTCTCCATTCCCCAGCGGGAGAGTATCCTACAGGGAATAGAGAGCCCAGTCTCCTTTCCCCAGCAGCAGGACTCTGTGTTGGGAGGAGATACAGTCGGTCTCCCTCCGCAAAGGCTTGTTACCCCCTCTCCCCATGGACAGTTTGATTTGTTGGGAATTGGGAGCCCAGTCTCCATCCCACAGCGGCAGGCTGAGTTACAGGGGGCAGACACAGTTGGTCCTGTCCCCCAGCAGCAGATGGATTCATTGGGAATTGGGAGCCCAGTCTCCATTCCACAGCGGCAGAGTATTTTATTGGTAATTGGGAGCCCAGTCTCCATGCCACAGCAACAGGGCTGTTTAGCCAAAGGGGAGACAGTCGGTCTTCCCCCACAGCAGCAGGGTGGGTTATCTAAAGGGGAGACAGTCGGTCTCCCCCTCCAACAACCAGGCTACTTCCGTGGTAACGCTTGCAACAGGGCAGAGTACCGCTGGTCTCTGCCCACTCAGCAACCCACCAAGGCAGTCTACCAGTCCCCCACACAGCCAAGGTGAGGCACCTGGACATGGACAAATTTCTCTTCTACCCAGGTGTAGTAACCAGTTCTTTTGGGTGGGCTGTACTGCTGTTTCTGTTTTGTGGGTGGGCTGCTGGACTAACAAGGGCACTGACCGGCAGAAGGTCAGATACCCTGTTAGTCTGTTTGGAAAAGGGGAGAAATGTGACAAGACCAATCTCGCCTCTGGGCATTGGAGAAGCCTGGTTGCTCGCCTCCTGCAAGGTGACTATGGACCCTCTCTCAGCCCATGCTAAACGTAAACCCCATGGCAATTTGACTGTGTTTGTGGCATATGAGTGCGGTTTGGATATGTTGAGCGCTCCGATCCAGGCTATCTGGGGATGGGTTGAATGTGGGGGTTCTGTTCAGTAGACTGGGAGTTATGCATTTTTGTGTCTTTTTGTGTTTCTTATGGGGGACTGCAGGTACTGTGAAATTGACCAATGGGAAAGCGGTTGTTGGGGGAAGGATGTTCCAAATTCTGTATAAAAGTGTGTTGTGTTCTTCAAATAAATGTTGTTCCTGTTTTACCCTCATCTCGGAGCTTTGTCTCGTTATTGGGGGGATTCACTGTATGCTGTTGGAGACTGATTTTTTAGGAGTGTAAGCTGATGTATGCTTTTCCTGTTCGTCTGCTAGCAGCTATTCGTGAGGTTCCAGGTTGGAGTGCTATTTTGTATACAGTTCGGGAGTAGCTGTGCCTGTCTCTCAGAAAGGGGCATATCGCCTAAACGGATTTTAACCCCTTGTCTGCTGAAACGGTCCGTAACAGTGCCTTTTTTTGTTTTTTTTGTTTTTTTGCAGCCACAGTGTAGCACCAGAGGCCAGAAAAATTAAGCATGTACACATGCCTGAAAAAAGTAGGTATTGTTTCAGCTGCTGCTGTAGCAGCGGCCGGAAAAATTGAGGTTTTTCAGGCAGAAAGTTCACTAAAACATTGTGGCTTGAACCGTAGTTGGTGGCGGAGAAGTCACGTAAGTCATCCGGCATGCAGAGATTAAATACAGCAGCGTGTGGACCATTTTTAGCTCAAGGCATCTCATCAAGCCTTTTTTAGTCAAATGCATCCCCCACTGTCATTCCCTTCGGGATCCATGCCTCATTCATCTTAATAAAGGTGAGGTAATCTAGACTTTTTTGACCTAGGCGACTTCTCTTCTCAGTGACAATACCTCCTGCTGCGCTGAAGGTCCTTTCTGACAGGACACTTGAAGCGGGGAAGGACAGAAGTTCTAAGGCAAATTGGGATAGCTCAGGCCACAGGTCAAGCCTGCACATCCAGTAGTCAAGGGGTTCATCGCTCCTCAGAGTGTCGATATCTGCAGTTAAGGCAAGGTAGTCTGCTACCTGTCGGTCGAGTCGTTCTCTGAAGGTGGACCCCGAAGGGCTGTGGCGATGCGTAGGACTTAAAAAGCTCTGCATGTCCTCCATCAACAACACGTCTGTAAAGCGTCCTGTCCTTGCCGGCGTGGTTGTGGTAGGAGGAGGATTACTTTCACCTCTTCCCCTGTCAGATTCCCATTGTGCTGTGACATCACCCTTATACGCTGTGTAAAGCATACTTTTTAACTTGTTTTGTAACTGCTGCATCCTTTGCGACTGCCGGTAATTCGGTAACATTTCAGACACTTTCTGCTTATACCGGGGGTCTAGTAGCGTGGCCACCCAGTACAGGTCGTTCTCGTTCAGCCTTTTTAGACGAGGGTCCCTCAAAAGGCATGACAGCATGAAAGACCCTATTTGCACAAGGTTGGATGCCGAGCTACTCATGTCCAATTCCTTGTCCTCACTGATCCCATTGAAGGTCTGTTCTTCCCCCCAGCCACGTACAACACCACGGGTACCAGATAGGTGACAACGAGCACCCTGGGATGCCTGCTGTGGTTGGTGTTCCTCCTCCTCAAAGCTACATTCCTCCTCTGACTCCTCTTCCTCAGACTCCTCTTCCAGCGTTGCCGCAGGTCCAGCAAGCTATGATAAGGCTGTTTCTGGTGGTGATGGTGACCACAACTTGACGCATGAGCGTCCAGTAACATGGCAAAAAAATACCCAGCTCTGCAGAGGCTGTCCTAGCACCCCGGCAGAGATGTATAGTAACGAAGTAGAACTACTTAAGTACTGTACTTAAGTACCGAAATGCGGTATCTGTACTTTCCTAGAGTAGAATTTTTTTCTCCTACTTCTACTTTTACTTCACTACATTTTTTTCGATGATTTCAATACTTCTACTCCGATATTTTTTTTTTTGTGCTGCATCGCTACTCGTTACTTTTAAAAAAATTACCACTGCCAGAACAGTAGATGGCAGGTTGCATAAAGCTCAAAAAAATGTGTATAATGTCATTTGTAAATCAGCGCATACGAAAATAATGGCTGTGTATAATAAAAGCTGCTATACCAAATCTTTCCAATAAAAAGAAAATAAGAAACAAACAAATAAATGGTGCTACAGCGCTTAAAGTGCATCAAGAAACTACTAACAAACACAACTTGGCTGTGCGAATAAAGTGCCTGTGCAATCGATATAATATCATCATTGCCCCCAGTGCCCTGCCCACACTCCACACAGTATCAAAAATAAAGTGACATGAATGTGCTAAAGCCTAAATGCAGTGAAAATAATTATTCCCACAATGTAACAGTAAATTATATTCATATAAAATATGACAAAATAATTTTTAAATCACAATAAAATAAGTTATGAAATAAGTTAGGTCAGGTGCGTGCAACAAGTTGAAGTGTGTAAACCTATCTAGAACGAAAAGTCCATAAATGAATTCCAGTGTGCAAATCTAAAGTGTCACTTCACTTGTCAGATGCTTCCACCTCCTTCAGTGCTCGAGTAACCGACCAACACACTTAATGGTGGTGGCACTGGTGGATAGCGTCTGGGTGGCACTGTGGCACTGGCACTGGCACTGACTGCACTGGTTCAAAAAGCCATATATATTTAATTATTTCAATTCTCAATCTCATAGGTCCTCTCCTCATAAGATATTAATAACTTAAGATTAGGTGATGAACTTCTTGGCGGCCCTGGCAGGATGACGGGGACACCCGCCACTTCTGGAGCCGAGCCGCTGTGATTCCCCAACATGTGACAAAGTGACAGCCAGGAGATCTAGTGGCTAGTAGTGCTCAACAATATCGCTTTTATATATAAAAATGAAATAAAATATACTGACTCACAATTTAGTAGTAGTAGTAGGTAGCGTGTAGCAGTAGGCAGCACAACTCAATTCAATCAATCCCACAGCCTCGCTCGCGCCGCGGCATCACTGTCATGATCATCAAGTTAAGAGACCGCACTGGAGGAGCCGTGCTGCCATCTTCCCGCTCGAGGTCTCTGCCTCTAAACGTGTTGTGTGTCACTCAGACTCCACCCCTTACGGCCCTTACTGAGAGGAGTTGTGACGCTGGCGGCGGGACGCGGGAGCAGGACTCGGAGCATTTTCTTCGTCATCTCTTCTTCTCTATGAGGTGAGTGAGGTGGACCGTGGAGAGGGCCTAATCCTTGCCATGGCAAATGTGCCATTTGAGAAACAAATAATCAATATGAAATATTAATATATTATATACACACGGGTCATGGGTGGCTTTTTTGAACCAAGAAGAATGAGACTGACGGCTATGATGATTATCCGACCATCCATGGGCCATGGACCATAAGTGTTGTGTTGTGGTGGTGCCTGTGCTTCCTGCGGCCTGCCTCTGCCTGTGCGGCTGTGCCTGCACTGCAGTGGCCACTGGCAGTGGCACTTGACTTGAGCAAATCAAATGAGCACTACTAGTGTGAAGGACAGGTGGTGGAAGCATGTTCTGACAAGTTCTTATAATGAAAATAATATAGACAGCTTTTTGAACCAGTGCAGTGCCAGTGCTACTAAGGTGAGAGGCAGAGAGAGAGGCTATCCAGTCCACCACTTTACTTGAGCAGATCACAGAAGAAAGGTGGAAGCATCTGACAGCAAGTGACAAGCACTTCTTTGATTGCACACTGGAATTTATGGACTTTTCGTTATAAAGTTTAGTTTACACACTTAAACTTGCACCTAAATTATTCACAATCACAACTTATTTTATTGTGGTATTGTCATATATATTTTATATGAATTAAATTCACATTGTGGGAATAATTTGCACTGCATTTAGCACAGACATGTCACTTTATTTTTGATACTGTGGGCGATGATTTTGAATACAAGAAGAATATATATATATATATATATATATATATATATATATATATATATATATATATATATATATATATATATATATAATTGAAGGCACTTTGTTAGTAGTTTTTGATGCATTTTTCACTTGTAGGTTTGATGAAGCTGGCCTGGCACATCATCATCAATTGAGCAAATCAAATCAAACCGCGATTAACTACTTGCCTTCTGTGCACTTAAACACCCTTCCCATCCAGGCCAATTTTCAGCTTTCAGCGCTGTCACATTTTGATTGACAATTGCGCGGTCATGCTACACTGTACCCATATAAAATTTTTATCATTTTTTTCACACAAATAAAGCTTTCTTTTGGTGGCATTTAATCATCTCTGGGTTTTTTATTTTTTACAAAAAAAAAGAAAAAAGGCAGAAAATTTTGAAAAAAAAAAAAGTTTTTCTTATTTTTTGCAAGTAAATTTTGAAAATAAATAAACTTTTCTCCTTCACTGATGTGTGCTGATGAGGCGGCACTGATGGGCACTGATGGGCACTGATGAGGTGGCACTTATGGGCACTGATGAGGTGGCACTGATGAGGAGGTACTAATATGCCGCACTGATGAGCACTGATAGGCGGCACTGCTTGGCACTGAGAGGTGGCACAGCTGGGCACTGAGAGGTGGCACAGCTGGGCACTGAGAGGTGGCACTGGCGGGTGGCACTGATGGGCACTGGCGGGTGGCACTGATGGGCACTGGCGGGTGGCACTGATGAGGACTGATGGGCGGCACTGATGAGCACTGATGGGCAGCACCATCAGTGCCCACACTCAGTGCCCATAGTGCTGCCAGTCAGTGCTCATCAGTGCCTAGATGAGCAGGCACTGACTGGCAGCACTATGGGCACTGATTGTGTGCACTGATGGGGGGCACTGATGGTGGGCACTGTGGGCATTGAAGGTGTGTTTGGTGTACCTCTAGTAATCAGGGCACTGGTGATCGGTGCCCTGATCACTTTTTGATCGAGCACTTGTACTTGTATTTTTACTCAAGTAGAAATTTTGAGTACTTTATACAAGTCTGCACCACGGTCATACAAATACTCGTTGACGGCTTTTTCTTGTTGGAGCAGGCGGTCGAACATTAGGAGTGTTGAATTCCAACATGTCGTGCTGTCGCAAATCAATCGCTTCACTGGCATGTTTCGCCGCTGAATATCTGAAAAGTGCGCCATGGCCGTGTAGGAACGCCTGAAATGGCCACACACCTTCCTGGCCTGCTTGAGGACGTCCTGTAAGCCTGGCTACTTATGCACAAAGCGTTGTGCAATCAGATTCAACACATGTGCCATGCACGGTACATGTGTCAACTTGCCCAAATTCAATGCCGCCAACAAATTGCTTCCGTTGTCACACACCACTTTGCCGATCTCCAGTTGGTGCGGGGTCAGCCACTGATCCACCTGTGTGTTCAGGGCGGACAGTAGTGCTGGTCCGGTGTGACTCTCTGCTTTCAGGCAAGCCAACCCCAAGACGGCGTGACACTGTCATATCCGGCATGTGGAATAGCCCCTGGGGAGCTGGGGGGTGCAGTTGGTGTGGAGCAAGACGCAACAGCAGAAGAGGACTCAGCCGAGGAGGTTAGCAAAGAGGATGGAGTAGGAGGAGTAGAGGAGATGGCAGCAGGCCTGCCTGCAAGTCGTGGCGGTGTCACCAACTCCTCTGCAGAGCCACGCATTCCATGCTTGGCAGCCGCCAGCAGGTTTACCCAATGCGCAGTGTAAGTGATATACCTGCCCTGACCGTGCTTTGCATACCAGGTATCAGTGGTTAGATGGACCCTTGCCCCAACACTCTGTGCCAGACATGACATGACTTCCTTTTCCACAATAGAGTACAGGTTGGGGATTGCCTTTTGTGAAAAAAATTTCGGCCGGGTACCTTCCACTGCGGTGTCCCAATAGCGACAAATTTTTGAAGGCCTCAGACTCCACCAGCTTGTATGGTAAAAGCTGGTGGGCTAAGATTTCCGACAAGCCAGCTGTCAGACACCGGGCAAGGGGGTGACTCTGTGACATTGGCTTCTTACGCTCAAACATTTCCTTGACAGACACCTGACTGTGGGCAGATGAGCAGGAACTGCTGAAGGTGAGAGGCGGAGTGGCGGGTTGTTATGGGGCAAGGAGGACAGCAGTGGTTGACGTGGCCGAAGATGCTGGACCAGGAGGAGGATGGTGGCTTTGAGTTTGTGTGCTGCTTGTACTCCTGTGTTGATCCCATAGGCGTTTGTGATGCAAAGCAGTTGTACCTAGGTGGGTGTTGGACTTCCCACGACTCAGTTTCTTTTGGCACAGGTTGCAAATGGCATCGCTGTTATCAGAGGCAAACACACAAAAAAAATGCCACACTGCTGAGCTTTGGAATGATGGCCTTCTGGTGGTGGCAACAGCTTGCGTTGATTGGCGGGCTGTCTGGCTGACCCCGGGTGCCGATACATGCTGTCTGACTGTGCCACTAGCTCCTTGCGATGACCTCCCCCTGCTTCCAACTCGTCTCCTCCTCCTCTCCGTCTCCCCATCTGAACTTTCCCCCTCTTCCCCCTCTTCTTCTCCTCTTTTGAGCAGGCACCCAGGTGAAATCCACAGACACATCGTCATCATCAGCCGCTTCACTTGACAACTCAGCAAAGGCAGCAGCAGCAGGTACAACATCATAATCATCATCACAATGTACGTCAATGTGTATAATGCTGCCTGACAGACATATCCCCGTTATCTACATCCTCTGGCACTAATGGTTGCGCATCACTTATTTCTTCCAACTGATGTGTAAATAACTCCGACAGATCAAGTGAAGCGGCTGTGGTGCTAGTGTTGGTGGTGGTGCCGGCGGGCGGGCGAGTGGTAAATTGAGAGGTGCCCGAAGCTGAGCTGGAGGAGGATGGTGCATCAAGGTTCCGAGCGGAAGCTGTAGAAGATTGGGTGTCCTGTGTAAGCCAGTCAACTATGTCCTCAGAATTTTTTGAGTTCAGGGTACGTGGCTTCTGAACACTGGGCATTATTCTAGGGCCAATTATTGGCATTATCACAGCACCATGACCACGACGGCCCCTGAGGGGTGGCCTGCCTCTGCCTGTGATTTTTTTTAGATTTGTGGTACTATGCATGCAAGGTGCTGTGCCACCCTATATGAGTGTTGGGCAGTGGGTACAGTACAGTCTGTGGACCTGACACTCACTGGCAGGCAACTATAAAATATATATATTTTTTTAATTTGCAAGGTGCTGTGCCACCGTATATATGAGTGGTGGGCACTGCAGTGGGCATAGTACACTCTGTGGACCTGACACTCACTGGCAGGCCAGGCAACTGCAATTATAAAAAATATATTTTTTTTTAATTCTCAAGGTGCTGTGCCACCGTATATATATATATATATATATATATATATATATATGAGTGGTGGGCACAGTACACTCTGTGGACCTGACACTCACTGGCAGGCCAGGCAACTGCAATTATAAAAAATAATTTGTGCAATGTGACGGCGCGGCCCCTATCTCCATTCCCAGTCGATGCCTCATCAGGGAAAACGCGTTGGGGGAGAAGCCTGCGCTGTCACCACCTGTGGTCCATGCTGCAGAGCGGCCACGATTGAAATAACATTCGCCTATTTATCCAACTTTAAATGTAAGTGTTCTACCTTTACTAATAAAGTCTTATAAGAGGTAATGCACTATTGCCTGTTTTATTCTCCTTTTGGGAATTATCTGTGATTGAGTGTGAGGGGTACAGGAAAGAGATTAACCTCCCCACGGCAACAGGAGTCTGAACAGGATCTGCTAGAAAGTTCACTGCCTGACAGTCTGGATAGCCACAAATTGAAAGTTCTGCACCCGCACAAAGCGGTTCAGTGATTTGAGGTCCATAAAGGGCTCTTTAATGGAAAGAGCCTGTAGATCACCAATTCTTCTTGCTGTAGTGATGGCTACTTTTAGAGAAAGAAATTTTAATGAGATTTCCTTTAAAGGTTCAAAAAGGGTCCTTAGATAAAGCCTCTAGGACCCTGTTCAGGTCCCAAGGAGGGAACCTGTCTTTAGTAATAGGGGTAACCCTTTGTCTAGCCAACAAAAATCTTTTAACGGCTCTTTTGCCAGACTGGAGTCCAAAAAAACTGAAAGAGCCACTATCTGTACCTTAAGGGTGTTCACCGCCACACCCTTATCTACTCCATCTTGCAAAAATTCCAGGATCATGGGAGTAGAGGTAGCAGCAAAGTCCTTTTACTTCTTCCAGGCACAGAATTTTTTCCATACTTTCAAATACATTTTTCTAGTGACTGTTTTTCTGCTCAGTAGGAGTATCTACAACTTTATCTGAGCATCCTTTTGCTCTAAGCAATTGGTGTTCAGTAACCAGGCCGTCAGATGGAAGAAACCTGGGTTCTGCCACTGTACTGGTCCCTGAGACAGAAGGTCTGGGGAGACTGGGAGATGCCAAGGACAGGCTATGGACATGGCTTTCAGGATTGGGAACCATGGCCTTTTGGGCCACCAGGGAGCGATCAGAATTAAATTCAGATCCTACGTCCTGCTCAATTTCTGGAGCACTCTGGGAATTCGCATCAGATGTGGAAAGGCGTAGGCCAGATTGAACTTCCAGGGCTGAGCTAAGGCATCCAGCCCTACCATTTCTTTGGACCTGGATAGGGAGAAGAAGTTCTTCACCTTCTTGTTCAGAGCTGAGGCAAATAGGTCTATCTCTGGTTGCCCAAACCTCTCTACTACAGACTGGAAGACTTTGGGATTCAATTCCCATTCCCCTTCTTTGATGCTGTAGTGGCTGAGAAAATCCGCCTGCAGGTTGTCCTTTCCCCTGATGTGGACAGCTGCTAGTGAGATTACCCTCCCTTCGGTCCATCCCAAGATGTCTTGGGTTAGGGTAAGGAGAGATCTCGATCTGGTCCCTCCCCGTCGGTTCAGATAGGCCACAGTTGTGGTGTTGTCTGATAATATCAGAACCTCTCTGTTCCATATGAGTTTCCGAAAGGCTTTTAGGGCTTTTCCTACTGCCTTCAGTGCTCTGAAGTTGGATGAGGCTTGTGCTGTTTGTTTGCCCCATATTCCCTGGGTTTGTGCCCCCTCTAGGTGGGCTCCCCAGCCTCTTATACTGGCATCTGTGGTAATCCTTAGTGGGTCCCACTGACCCCATGGCCTACCTTCCGCTAGGTTGTTTGAATTGGTCCACCATTCCAGGGAGGTCTGGACCTGTGGAGTGAGGACAACCATTTCGTCTAGCGACTCTATTCTTCTGTCCCAAGAGGACAGATGGAAGAACAGTAGTTCTCTTGCATGCAGCTGTGCCCACACAATGGCTGGGATACTGGCTGACATAAGGCCTAAGACTTAATACTTTTCTCCTGGGGCAAGATTGAGCATTCTTTAAGTCTAAGACTGCCGAAACTATTTATTCCCTCTTCTCTTTGGGAAGAAAGAGTTTGTGACACCGAGTCCACCTGAAATCCCAGGAAGGATTGTACCTGTGTTGGCACCAGGGACGATTTTTCCCAATTTAGAAGCAATCCTAACTCTTGTAGGGAGGTTATTACTTGCTGGGTGTCTGTCTTTAGTTGGGCCTCTGTTTTTGCAAAAACCAGCAGGTCGTCCAGGTAAGGGATTAGAGCTATCCCTTGATCGTGTAACCAAGCCACTGCTTCCGCTAGGATCTTGGTAAAGATTCTTGGACTGGAGGTTAGTCCAAATGGCAGTGCCCTGAACTGCCAGTAAGAGGTTCCTTTCTCTGTCACTCTGTCATCAGCCTCAGAAACGGCTGATGATCCTGGTGAATAGGAACATACAGGTACGCATCTTTTAGGTCCAGGGTGATCATGAACACATCTTTCAGTAGGTTTTTTCTTACTGAGTAGATGGTCTCCATAGTGAATTTTTTGTATAGAAGGAACTTGTTGAGGTTTCTCAAGTTTATTATCAGGCAAAGTTTCCCTGAGGGTTTTGGGACCACAAACACGTGGGAGTAAAACCATTGGAAAAACTGTTCCTTTGGTACTGGGATGATTACCAGTTGTTCCGCCAGTTCCTGAATCTCTAATAGTAGGGCTTGCCCTTTTTGAGTTCCCTTGGGGACATTTGTAAGGGTTACTGTTGGGAGGTGGTATTGATGCAAATTCCAGTCTGTAGCCTTCTTTTATGGTGCTGCGGATATATGGGGAGACTTATCTCTTCCCAGCCGGAAAGAAATTGAGTCTGCACCCTACTTTGACTTTTAAGTCATTTTTAATCCTTTACAGCTGAGGTGGAAGGAAAGGACGCACTGTTTCTTGATCTTTCCTTCCGAAAATTCCAGCTCTTTGAAGGTTCCCTTTTCCTTCTTTGTTGTTTATTATCCCTGGGGCCACAAAAAAAATTCCTGTTAGCCTCTCTAGGTTTTGTGGGAAATTTCTTCCCTTTTTCTGAAGATCTGGAAAGGACATTGTCCAAACCTGAACCAAACAAAAGGGTCCCCTCAAATGGAAGACCACAAAGCTTGGTCTTGGATGTGAGGTTACCTTCCCACTCCTTAAGCCAAATAGCTCTTCTGGCTGAGTTCAGGAGAGCTGTTTTGGCAGATGCTTCTGATTCTAGTGCGGTGTCTGCCAGGTAGGCCAATGCCTTATCACCGACAGGGAGTCCTGGATTTCTTGGGTTTTTGTCTGAGACAGACTTTTACTGAGTCTATCCACCCAGGAAAAGGCATTTCTGGCCACACAGGAGGCTGTTAGACCTGAAGCCATAGTAGCTGCATTGGCATCCCAAGCTTTTCCCAGTAAAGTTTCTGCTTTTCGGCTCATGGCATCCTTGATGCTACCAGCATCTAGAAAGGAGAGATCTGATTTTCTAGAAACTTGTGCCAAGGGAGCATCCAGTTTTGGTATTTTTAGGAATTTGCTTGTATCCTCCTCCTTAAAGGGGAATCTCCTCTTCCAGGAGCTCCCTTTATTTAACCTATTCTCAGGTAATTGCCATTGCTGAAGAATCAGTCTTCAGTGAATGGTGAACATGAAAAACTCTAGAGAAACTCTTCCCTGTCCCTTTGTAGAGTTTATCCTGTGCCATGGTTTCTCTAGGCAAACCAGGTATCTCTTCTGAGGCATAGATGGCCTGAAGGAGAACCTGCATATTTTCTAACCCAAAAAGGTTTTTGCTGACTCTGCCTCGTCTGGGGCATCTGAGTCCTTATTCCCTTCAGCATCTGAGCAGGATGGGGAATCTGAGCGGCTCTCCTCTGGAGAAAAACCTTCTGTCCTGACTCGAGTTGGGGGAAGGTTTTCTGTAGTTTGGAGTAATACCTGACTGTCCCGCTCTTGATAGAGCTCTTCCTTTAGAAGAAGTCCCTTCCATTGAAGAGGGATCTATAGGGTCCACTCTATTAGCTCCTAGAGTGGACCTAACTGTCATCATAGTGGACAGCATTTCCTCCTGCATTGTCTTAAAAAAGTCTTTCATCATTCCTGAAGTTTCCATTGCTGTCATTCTATAAAGGCATTTATAGCAAAAGGCCTTAGTGTGGGAGCTGGGCAACTTATCTGAGCAATTACCACACTTCCTATGAACAACGTGCCCTTACAATGCTGGTGTAGAGACAGAGGTTTCTTGTGGACCGCTCAAGGACTCTGGAAGACAGGATACAAGATAGTATACAGTAAGTATCACCCTTCCTATAATAAATTATGACATGAGGACCATCTGTTTTTGAATCATTTCACTGCATCTAATTAGAAATTTGCTATCCTAGGAACCTAACAGGAGGCTGCACCCTATTTATAGTTCCTACTATCTAGGTCCAGCTACTCCAGGTACTTTTCCCCATTTTTATACCCTCCTCTGTTTAGACAATGATTACATTACACTATGATTTCATACACACTATGCTATTTTTCCAGGTGTATGATTCAACTACTCAATTCAAGAATTGGATACGCTTGAATCTCTACTCCTCAGTTATATCCGCACCAATTAACTCCATATATAGATGAAGACATGATTAACAGTGATATATAACAACATATGTTCCTATTTCAGTACCTATCCTTGGACCACCCTATCCCTACACACATCTTGTTTATTTGGGGGAACACTGGACCCCCATAACGCTTTTTTGGAGGACCCGATCACCCCATCATTCACCCACTGACATACCAAGGTACGATGTAACACAGATCCTACAACTTAAAATTATGTTACCCCTAGACCAGCTCTCATATAAGGATATATACATTGCAGGAAGGTGATTCCGGTTGGAAACATACTCTCCTGCACTCGGACCCGCTTAATACAGGATCTTGCCTCCATAGACGTACTAACGTTTCCACAAGGTATACCTCCATAGTATATATTTCACCTATAACTCGCAGGATATTTCCAAATAAAGTAACTACTCTACATATCCCCCTATATATGCCAACACAGATGCCATTGTGACCTTCCACTGGGTATCCTCGCTGGGACCACATGCGGGAGGATCGGTACCCCTAGGACCCCCTCTTGGCGCACTGTCGGCACCCTACGCAGCGGACCTCTCCCTTCTCTGCTTTTATCAGCTGTGACTCTCTTGTCACATTCGGATCACTCTACTGGTATGCATTTCTGTACATCAAATGATATTCACAGATGTAATGATTAACTACTCTGTTATATCTGTATATGAACATATATTTAACATACCACAACCTGTGTAACTAACAAAACTACTATCTGCTATGTTATGTAGGAAATCAAAATCTCTCCGCATCCAGACCCCTGAAGAAAGGCCTGCGTGCCTGAAACGTGTCGGGTTGGAGGATTTCCTTCAAAGCAAACATATGCCACTGAGTATATGTACCATCATCATCTTTATTGTCCTGGTTTTACATCCATACACACTCTGTATATATTGTAATATGTCTACATTCTAGATCTTTTACAGATCGATTTTAATATTTTTTTTAATAAAATTATTTAAATTTTACTTTCTTGTGGAAGTGTATTACCGCTAAAATCCCGCAACCCAGGGGGACCCCTTGTCCACTTTTGAGGACCATAGAAAGAACATGGTGGGTTCCAATAAGTTCAAGGAAATGATACAACTTCCAGGTATTTTTTATGTCGGTAACCAGCAGTCTTAAAAAATGCATAGACCCAATAAGGGTTACATGTTCAGCAATTACCCTGCTCAGGCCTGGGTTTGGCTGCCGACACCTGGAGCTGCCTCTCCTCTTCCTTCCCCGGAGGATGAGTCATGGAGGGCTTCATTTCCACAGCAGACATCCGAGCTCCGATAGCCTTGGATTCTGCTTTGCCGCTCGTAAGTGGCTCCGGCATCTCCTCCACGTTCTTCCGCTTTCCCGTGTCGCGCGTGTATGACGTTGCGCCGGAATTTCCAGTTTTGAAGATGAGGCTTGAAGTGCCTGTCCGGCGGGAAATTCAAAAACCTTCGGTGGAGGAGAGCTGCTGGCGCCGGATCGCAAGACCTGGAAACATCCCGCAGGTGACCGAGGGCTTGCACCACATTGGGCGACCTGCAAGAAGCCTGGATGGGGCAGCAGGTAAAGCTCCGCTCGTGGGGTCCCCCAGGGGGAACCCGTGGCCTTTCGCTGAACCTGGCTCACAGGGTTCCCTTTCGACTCCATAAGTCTGAAGGTTAGTAATAACACACGTATCTTGTAGGAAGAAACGCAATCTAAACTGAGGGCCTGAGGGAAGGGTGGGGCCTTTTAACTAATCTTAATTGATTGTGTTTCCGGTAGGAGGAGCCTCTCATCTCTCACTGTTGGGCCGTCCTGGAAGACGGGGAGAGAAAAACTTTTTAAAGGGACAGTGTAAAAAAATACAAGAAGAAAAAATAAGAAAAAAAAAAAAGCACCTCGTCCCTCTGTGCTTGCGCGCAAATGCGAACACATACACAAGTCGCGCCCACATATTTATATGGTTTTCAAACCACACGTGAGGTATCTCCACGATTGTTCAAGCGAGAGCAATAATTCTAGCACTAGACCTCCTCTGAAACGCTAAACTGGTAACCTGTAGAAATGTTTAAAGCAACGCCTATGGACATTTAAGTACCAAACTTTGTTACCATTCCACGAGCGTGTGCAATTTTGAAGCATGACATGTTAGGTATCAATTTACTTGGCGTAACATTCTCTTTCACATTAGAGAAAAAAATTGGGCCAACTACTGTTTTTATATTTTTTTATTCACATAAGTGTATTTTTTCCAAAAAAATTGCATTTGTAAGACCGCTGTGCAAATACGGTGTGACAAATATTGCAACGATCTCCATTTTATTCTCTAGGGTCTCTGCTAAAAAAAAAAAAAAAAAACAAATATAATGTTTTGAAGGTTCTAAGGCTCCGTTCACATGTGGGCGTTTTTGGGCGTTTTTGGAGCGTTTTTCTGCTCACTAATCAGCTCTCAAAACGCCCAACAAGACAAATCCCATTCATTGCAATGACCCCTGTTCACATCTGAGCGTTTTGACGCCCTAAGGAAAACGCCAAACGCTCAAAAAAGTACTTGAGCTTCTTTTTGGGCAGATCACAGGCGTTTTGTCCCATAGACATCAATGTAAAGTGTTATTTGGCGTTTCACAGGCGTTTTACAAGTGTTTTACAAACGTTTTGTTGCTCCTGATCAGCTCAAACAGCACAAATCTACACCCAGCTCTCCACCCAGCTCTCCACCCAGCTCTCCACCCCCTTGGCACGCCTCTGTGAGCACATTGTCCAGGAAACATGGAAGAAACTAATTTCTTATTAGAAGCTGAATCTTTCATTGCTATTATCCGGACTTTTACTTGTCTGTATGATACCAAAAACATCCATTATAAGAACAGGAATAAGAGGCAGAGGGCATGGGAGGAAATAGCTACTAAAGTTATTTCAGGGTGGTCGACATTGAGCAAGAAGCAGCAGCATGAGAAAGGTAAAGTGTTGTGTTCTGCATGTCTTGCCTTGTGTCTGATTTCATGTCTGCATTTACAACAGCATGTATGTGGGGGGAGATATGTGTTGCATTGCATATCAGTGTCCACCAGTGCCACATATCAGTGCCACAAGTCAGTGTCCAAGAATGCCACAAATCAGTGCCGCAAATCAGTGTCCACCAGTGCCACAAATCAGTGCCGCAAATCAGTGTCCACCAATGCCACATATAAGTGCCACAAATCAGTGTCCAAGAATGCCACAAATCAGTGCCGCAAATTAGTGTCCACCAGTGCCACATATCAGTGCCACAAATCCGTGTCCAAGAATGCCACAAATCAGTGCCGCAAATTAGTGTCCACCAGTGCCACATATCAGTGCCACAAATCCGTGTCCAAGAATGCCACAAATCAGTGCCGCAAATTAGTGTCCACCAGTGCCACATATCAGTGCCACAAATCCGTGTCCAAGAATGCCACAAATCAGTGCCGCAAATTAGTGTCCACCAGTGCCACAAGTCAGTGTCCACCAATGCCACATATAAGTGCCACAAATCAGTGTCCAAGAATGCCACAAATCAGTGCCGCAAATTAGTGTCCACCAGTGCCACATATAAGTGCCACAAATCAGTGTCCAAGAATGCCACAAATCAGTGCCGCAAATTAGTGTCCACCAGTGCCACATATCAGTGCCACAAATCAGTGTCCAAGAATGCCACAAATCAGTGCCGCAAATTAGTGTCCACCAGTGCCACATATCAGTGCCACAAATCCGTGTCCAAGAATGCCACAAATCAGTGCCGCAAATTAGTGTCCACCAGTGCCACAAGTCAGTGTCCACCAATGCCACATATAAGTGCCACAAATCAGTGTCCAAGAATGCCACAAATCAGTGCCGCAAATTAGTGTCCACCAGTGCCACATATCAGTGCCACAAATCAGTGTCCAAGAATGCCACAAATCAGTGCCGCAAATTAGTGTCCACCAGTGCCACATATCAGTGCCACAAATCCGTGTCCAAGAATGCCACAAATCAGTGCCGCAAATTAGTGTCCACCAGTGCCACAAGTCAGTGTCCACCAATGCCACATATAAGTGCCACAAATCAGTGTCCAAGAATGCAGCGTCCAGTGCCGCAAATTAGTGTCCACCAGTGCCACAAATCAGTGCCGCAAATCAGTGTCCACCAGTGCCACAAATCAGTGCCACAAGTCAGTGTCCACCAATGCCACATATAAGTGCCACAAATCAGTGTCCAACAATGCCACATATCAGTGCCACGTATCAGTGCCACAAATCAGTGTCCACCAGTGCCACAAATCAGTGCCACGTATTATTGCCACGAATAAGTGTCCACCAGTGCCACGTATCAGTGCCACGTATTAGTGCCACGAATAAGTTTCCACCAGTGCCACGTATCAGTGCCACGTATCAGTGCCACGTATTAGTGCCACGAATAAGTTTCCACCAGTGCCACGTATCAGTGCCACGTATTAGTGCCACGAATAAGTTTCCACCAGTGCCACGTATCAGTGCCACGTATTAGTGCCACGAATAAGTGTCCACCAGTGCCACGTATTAATGCCACGAATAAGTGTCCACCAGTGCCACGTATCAGTGCCACGTATCAGTGCCACGAATAAGTTTCCACCAGTGCCACGTATCAGTGCCACGTATCAGTGCCACGTATTAGTGCCACGAATAAGTTTCCACCAGTGCCACGTATCAGTGCCACGTATCAGTGCCACGTATTAGTGCCACGAATAAGTTTCCACCAGTGCCACGTATCAGTGCCACGTATTAATGCCACGAATAAGTGTCCACCAGTGCCACGTATCAGTGTCACGTATCAGTGCCACGAATAAGTTTCCACCAGTGCCACGTATCAGTGCCACGTATTAATGCCACGAATAAGTGTCCACCAGTGCCACGTATCAGTGCCACGTATCAGTGCCACGAATAAGTTTCCACCAGTGCCACGTATCAGTGCC
This sequence comes from Pelophylax lessonae, assembly GCF_965119305.1. Classification (NCBI taxonomy): domain Eukaryota; kingdom Metazoa; phylum Chordata; class Amphibia; order Anura; family Ranidae; genus Pelophylax; species Pelophylax lessonae. Next base: position 21,762 of record NW_028119998.1, read on the forward strand.
ACGTATCAGTGCCACGAATAAGTTTCCACCAGTGCCACGTATCAGTGCCACGTATTAATGCCACGAATAAGTGTCCACCAGTGCCACGTATCAGTGCCACGTATCAGTGCCACGAATAAGTTTCCACCAGTGCCACGTATCAGTGCCACGTATCAGTGCCACGTATCAGTGCCACGAATAAGTTTCCACCAGTGCCACGTATCAGTGCCACGTATCAGTGCCACGGATAAGTTTCCACCAGTGCCACGTATCAGTGCCACGTATCAGTGCCACGAATAAGTGTCCACCAGTGCCACGTATCAGTGCCACGTATCAGTGCCACGAATAAGTTTCCACCAGTGCCACGTATCAGTGCCACGTATCAGTGCCACGTATTAGTGCCACGAATAAGTTTCCACCAGTGCCACGTATCAGTGCCACGTATCAGTGCCACGGATAAGTTTCCACCAGTGCCACGTATCGGTGCCACGTATCAGTGCCACGAATAAGTGTCCACCAGTGCCACGTATCAGTGCCACGTATTAGTGCCACGAATAAGTGTCCACCAGTGCCACGTATCAGTGCCATGTATTAGTGCCACGAATAAGTGTCCACCAGTGCCACGTATCAGTGCCACGTATCAGTGCCACGAATAAGTGTCCACCAGTGCCACGTATTAATGCCACGAATAAGTGTCCACTAGTGCCACGTATCAGTGCCACAAATCATTGTCCACCAGTGCCACATATCAGTGCCACACATGAGTGCCACAAATAAGTGTCCACCAGTGCCACGTATCAGTGCCACAAATCATTGCCACGTATCAGTGTCCACCAGTGCCACGTATCAGTGCCACCTTTACTTGGGGCGACTTGAGAAGTCGCCCGAAAAGTCAGAGTAGTGTGAATGGAGTAGAGGGTTGTTTTTTTTTTAATAATGCTCTCGCTCTGGCTATACTTTTTTTTCTTACCTTGTAGTTTAATTGCTCAAACAAAATCCCTGGTCACATGACACCACAAATAAGCACTTTGTATCATACCATGAATGCACACCAATACAGAATGTTAGATTGCAATAATACCTTTATTTGAAATGATACCTTTAAATTTATTTAATGCACATCAATACAGAGATTGTCACTTATCAATTGTCATTAGCAATTTTCAATGGCTTCCATTTGCCATGGAACCTGTCCTGTGTTCATGAAGAAGTTGTTGAAGGTATCTCGAACATATGCACCAGTTGTGTTCCCACGACTCCCGCTCCATTGTGCCCTCTGCATTGTTTGCATTAAAGCATCTTCGAAGCACACACCATCCCGCTTCCTTACAAAATTATGTAAGATGCACGCTGCCTTGGCTGCGCATATTGCGTTTTCCATGTTGAGATTTATGACGCTGTGTAAAAATCGCCATTTGTTTGATAGCAGGCCAAAAGCACACTCAACCACTCTCCTTGCTCTGGTTAGCCTATAGTTGAACACCCTCTTCTCCACATTGAGGTTTCGGCTTGAGTATGGCCTTAGAAGGTGTTCATGAAGCGCAAACGCTTCATCCCCAACAAACACATAGGGGACAGGTGGACCATTGGTTCCCGGTAGTGGATTGTTATCAGGTAGGTCTAGGTTATTGTTACGTAGCATCTGGCCAAAAGTAGAATGCGCAAAGATGCTGGAGTCCGAACTACTCCCGTAAGAGCCAATATCAATGTAGCGGAAGCAATAATTGGCATCCACGACCGCCAATAGAACAAAAGAGAAATATTTTTTATAATTAAAATATTTTGTACCACTGTTAACTGGTTTAATTACTCGTATATGCTTGCCATCTATAGCTCCTACACAGTTTGGGAAATTGCATCTTTCCCAAAAGACTTTAGAAATAGAGAGCCACTCGTCCTCCTTAGGTTGGGCCATCTCCACATCATGTAAGACATCCCAGATTTTGTCACAAGTGTCCCGTATAATGTAGCTAGCTGTAGATTTCCCAATCATAAATGCAAAGTGTAAACTTGCCAGGGATTGACCAGTTGCTAAGTACCTGTGGAAAAGAAAAAAAAAACATAATTATTTTCTTTTTTTAACAGTTTTTCAACTTAAACGTAAATGGAAAAGCTTGAAGGACGCTTATGCCCGTTATAAGCGCCAGTTAAGGGAGTTCCGGAGTGGGCAGGCAGCTGAGGAACCGCCGCAATATATTCATGCAAAAGACCTTGACTTTCTGTGGCCTTCACTACAAATGAATAAGTAGGTCATGTTACTTTGAAAGTTACATATAAAGTATGCATGCAGACATTCTAGAGCATGTTTTTTTTTTCCACAGTACCCAGAGTTCCTGGAGCAACACAGCTCCTGAAGAAGAGGACGACAACGAAGTGGAGGAGAGTCAAGAAATACAAATTGAAGAACAACGAGAAATGCAATTTATGGACATGGCAGTACCGGACATGTCATTAACTGAATTAGCATCTCCCTCCCTTGAAATGCCAGTTCCAGATAATACAGAACCCCAAGTAGAAGAAAGACCTTTGACAGAGGTATCAAGAAGCCCTGAAATGCTTCCCCCCCCTGCTGCGACACTACGGCGAGCAACCACAAGGCCACCAAAACGAAGAAATGATAGATTTAACCAAATAGTGGGCATGATGTCGCAATTTGTACAAAGAAGGCAGGAAAACCCTACAATTATGTTTCTAAGAAGTCTGGAGCCATTTGTTGACAAGGTCCCTGAATCAAGGCAGATAGCAATGCGGAAGGCAATGCTGGACTGCATTTCCTCCTTCATCCCCTCTGATGACCCACCCTGCCCATCTTCAGCACCTTCCCAAATTACCTCTGCACCTTCCCAAATTACCTCAGCACCTTCCCAAATTACCTGTCCTCCACGTACTTACCACCATGCACCATCCTCATTCGCACCACCACCACCGCCAACACGACCACCTCCCTACTCCGGTTTTCCCCATTACCCAAACCCCTCTTCTGCTCCATCCCCATACTTTACACAGGGAGCAATGTTTGACAATTTATGCCCAAGCTCCCCTACATTTCATAATTTGTAATTTTTTTGGTATACAGTTTTCGGTTGCAACATTCATGTTTGCTCAGGACACTCTCCTGTGTTCAAGAGTTGTTATTATTTAGCATAGAGTTCTATGCAATTCAGCAGATTAAAAAAATTAAAAAAAAATGTACCACAAGTACAAATGTTGTGTTGGTGTCTCTATTTTATTCATACGGGGTATAGCATGGCTTATTCATAGGGGTAGAGCATGGATGCTCAACTTGTGGCCCTCCATCTGTTGTGGGACTAAAAATCACATAATATCTGCGCATTTGGGAGTCTCATGCTTGTAACTGTCAGCAGCTTGCAATGGTTAATGGGACTTTTAGTTCTGCAAAAGCTGCAGGGCCACAGGATCAGCAATACCTGGGGTAGAGGACAAGGGGGAGGAGGTTGGAGGTCTTTGGAGTGTGGGAGTAAACCCACGCAGGCACAGGGAGAACATACAAACTCCAGGCAGGTAGTGTCGTGGTTGGGATTCCAACCAGTGACACTCTTGCGGGTGCACATGGTGGGTGGAAAGGGAGGTGTTTGTACGTGGCACTGGTGGACACTTATTCGTGGCACTGATTCGTGGCACTGGTGGACACTTATTCGTGGCACTGATTCGTGGCACTGATACGTGGCACTGGTGGACACTTATTCGTGGCACTAATACGTGGCAATGATACGTGGCACTTATACGTGGCACTGGTGGACACTTATTCGTGGCACTAATAGGTGGCAATGATACGTGGCACTTATACGTGGCACTGGTGGACACTTATTTGTGGCACTAATACGTGGCAATGATACGTGGCACTGATACGTGGCACTGGTGGACACTTATTCGTGGCACTTATACGTGGCACTGGTGGACACTTATTCGTGGCACTAATACGTGGCAATGATACGTGGCACTGATACGTGGCACTGGTGGACACTTATTCGTGGCACTTATACGTGGCACTGGTGGACACTTATTCGTGGCACTAATACGTGGCAATGATACGTGGCACTGATACGTGGCACTGGTGGACACTTATTCGTGGCACTAATACGTGGCAATGATACGTGGCACTGATACGTGGCACTGGTGGACACTTATTCGTGGCACTAATACGTGGCAATGATACGTGGCACTTATACGTGGCACTGGTGGACACTTATTCGTGGCACTTATACGTGGCACTGGTGGACACTTATTCGTGGCACTAATTCGTGGCACTGATTCGTGGCACTGATACGTGGCACTGGTGGACACTTATTCGTGGCACTAATACGTGGCAATGATTCGTGGCACTTATACGTGGCACTGGTGGACACTTATTCGTGGCACTAATAGGTGGCAATGATACGTGGCACTTATACGTGGCACTGGTGGACACTTATTCGTGGCACTAATACGTGGCAATGATACGTGGCACTGATACGTGGCACTGGTGGACACTTATTCGTGGCACTAATAGGTGGCAATGATACGTGGCACTAATAGGTGGCACTGGTGGACACTTATTCGTGGCACTAATACGTGGCAATGATACGTGGCACTTATACGTGGCACTGGTGGACACTTATTCGTGGCACTTATACGTGGCACTGGTGGACACTTATTCGTGGCACTAATTCGTGGCACTGATACGTGGCACTGGTGGACACTTATTCGTGGCACTAATACGTGGCAATGATACGTGGCACTTATACGTGGCACTGGTGGACACTTATTCGTGGCACTAATACGTGGCAATGATACGTGGCACTTATACGTGGCACTGGTGGACACTTATTCGTGGCACTTATACGTGGCACTGGTGGACACTTATTCGTGGCACTAATACGTGGCAATGATACGTGGCACTGATACGTGGCACTGGTGGACACTTATTCGTGGCACTAATACGTGGCAATGATACGTGGCACTGATACGTGGCACTGGTGGACACTTATTCGTGGCACTTATACGTGGCACTGGTGGACACTTATTCGTGGCACTTATACGTGGCACTGGTGGACACTTATTCGTGGCACTTATACGTGGCACTGATACGTGGCACTGGTGGACACTTATTCGTGGCACTAATACGTGGCAATGATACGTGGCACTGATACGTGGCACTGGTGGACACTTATTCGTGGCACTGATACGTGGCACTGATTGTAAGTGGAGTAGGGTGAGGGAGATGGGGTTTGAGAGATGGGGGATGGGGACGTGGGTTGTTGCTTACCGCAGTGTAATGATCAGCCTTTCCACAGGTGGAATACAGTCACGAAAATCAGTGTCTTGTCGCTGAAGATGTGCAGAGAGTAACTCCAGCAACTCATCAAAACTGTACAATATAATATTGATTGTTAGTGGGCAAATAATATATCATTCATAGTACAAGCTTATTGAGGATATTAGGAGATGTACCCACCTTTTTACTGACATCCGTGTGTATTGAAAAAATTTGTCCTCGTGCACACGAAGGTCATCATACATTGCCCAGAACTGGCCACGCTGTCGCCGATTAGCAATCACAGGATGGACCCAGTATTGTCGATTACTCTCTTCCTTCTCTTCCTCCAGCATCAGAAGTGCAAGTGATGCACAAAACAGAAATCCTCTTTCATTGTCGTCCATTTTAAGCAGCAGAGAACTCACACAGACAAAAAAGAAAAAAACAAAATGAAGAAGAGGAGGTCCCTGGGAGGTCCAATGCAGGGGAGGAGGTCCCTGGGAGGTTCCTTTGCAAATTTTGTAAACAAAACACAATGCTTTTCATTGGCCAAGTCACTACACAAAAACGCCTATAAAAAACGCCTATAAAAACGCCTGTAAAACGCTTGTAAACGCTTGCAAAAACGCCTGAAAAAACGCCTGAAAAACGCCAAAACAAGGCTGGAAAAACGATAAACAAACGCCTGAAAAACGCCAACGCCCACATGTGAACCCAGCCTAAGTAATTTTCTAGCAAAAAATATTGATTTTAACTTGTAAACAAGTGTCAGAAATAGACCTGGTCCTTAAGTGGTTAAGATTGAACTAGACAATAATGTCAATACTAAAAGGGCAGCACTTTTTTTTCATAACTAATGGCATCCATACCTGACTGTATTCTGTGATATTAGACATGTATTATTGTATGCACTTATAGGTAATACTTTGGTGCTTTGGTGGGGGGGCTCCCATGGAAGAGGAATAGAGACTAAGATAAGGAGGCAGCCAGCATCACACAGATGTTTTCATATTTCACAGTGCTGGAGCCTTGAGATGCTTAAGGGAGGAGGTGGGTGAAGCCAACACCCACTAGGCATGCGGTGGAAGAGGAAGGTGGCGGCTCCGCTCAGTTTGGACTTGGTACTCTGGAGTAATACTTTTTTGAGGGGCAATTGCCCAGTTGCGCCCCCCCCCCACCCTGGATCCGGCCCTGGTTCAGCAGGAACCAGCCAAGTGTCGACCCATGTAAGGGCGGGCTGGTTGTACAATAGCCTATTTGAAAAAGTCTGCACGATCAACACTGAAGTGATATCCGGCTGTGGCAAACATCTCCACTTACAGAGTATTCTGTCAGGAATGATTGTACAACTGTATTATGTGTGCATTGTATGTGTAAACGTAACCCGAGCAGTACCTGTAGGATTTTGTATTGTGTTACCTGCTGGCTCATGAATGTGTATTGGAAACCCCTGCTGTCCCTCTGTGGAGACCCCGTGTGGCAAACACAGCCACTGGATATTGTCCTATTGTTTGTCTGGCAGAGTAAGGTATTATGGGATGTTCAGTTTTGTGTGTGGAATGTCTCGAAGAGGGAGGGGTTTTGGCTGAGTGTAATCCCTGTGTTTTTTCAATAAACAAGGCAGTCTAGTGTTGACCTTCAAGCCATGTGTCTGCTGGTTATTATAGCGTTGTTAATATTATACGCTACCAGGATTATTGTATGCTCTGCCTGACTACCAGTGGAGATATCGTGGATCGTACGGCTACTCCGCTACAATTGGTGGCAAGCGACGGGATCTTTATCCACACAGCGAAGCAGCGTTCGGCAGTATTCATGCGAACAAAGAGAAAAGAAACCATTCAGGTGAAACCGGAGTTCGGCAGTACGTAAAACTACACGAAAGGCTGGTGAATGGGAACGGATTATACACGGCTAAAGCGGCAGACATTGAAAGCATTGCTGGAGGCAAGAGGCAAGATAGCCAGCAACAAGAACAAGGCGACACTGATCAAAGAACTCATGGAAGAAGACAGAGCAGCCATGGATGCAAGGCCAGAAACAGACCGGGAATTTGAACTGGAATTTCTCAGCAGGATAGCGTTGTATCCAAGTACCCCATCAATGGAAACCCATGAACGGGTCGCAGCAGACGTACATGAATACATCATGGCCATAAGGGGGCCCCAGCCACAACCTCTCCAAGTACACCCAACTCCACTCAGCATGCCGCAAGGTAAACCCAAAATACCGTACCAGGCATTTAAAAACTTCACGGACACGGAGGGAGAAATAGATGGGTATTTGCAAGACTTCGAGAGGCTGTGCCAGTTACATAACATTGACCCAGAGGATCAGGTACAGATATTGGCTGGGAAATTGTCTGGCCGGGCGGCCGATGCGTATCGGGCAGTCCCTAATGCCGACATCCGGGACTACCAGAAAGTTAAGCAGGCGATTTTGACCAGGTATGCCATCACCTCCGAGGCATACCGACTCCAATTCCGGGATCTTAAAAAGCAGGACCAAGATTCCCACACTGAGTTTGCCCATCGGTTGCACAGGGCGGCCACCGGATGGTTAGATGCAACACAAGCCACTTCACGAGAGGATGTTTTGCAATTATTATTGTTGGAGCAGTTTTTCCGGAGACTACCTCAAGAAATGCAGCTCTGGATAAGGGACCGTAAACCTTGCACCCTTCCAGAGGCTGCTAAATTAGCAGATGAGCACCAAGACACTAGACGGGAACAACGACCACCGCCTAGGGTAGTTGCCCAGCAACCCTATCACCGACCAGCAGTTACCGAACCAGCACGCCCACGTTCAGGAGGAGGTAACAGTCAGTACCCCAGGTACCAACCAGGAGCCCATACCCGGTGCCATCTCTGCAACCAAATGGGGCACATACAGAAAGACTGTCCCCGAAATCGGCCTCGTCAGCCCTGGCCGAATCAGGGCTACGCACCAGCACCTCGAGCCGCTGTACACTGTTACCAAGCAGCCGCTGCATTACAACCCCCCACAGCACTCCAAATGGAGGAACCCCTGGGCACCCTACACGAGGTTAACCCCATCCAAGCAGCATCGGACAATCGACAAAACCGACGGCAAGCTGTTCACCTGGAGGGGAGACAACTAGAAGGGTTACGTGACTCTGGGGCTACCATCACATTGGTCCGGAATCACCTTATTGCATCCAGACAACTTACTGGGGATTCTGTAGCTGTGCGAGTAGCTGGGGGAGCCATTTTCAAAGTTCCCACTGCGAAAGTACACCTGAATTGGGGAGCTGGGTCAGGGAATGTGGAGGTGGGCATGATGCAGGATTTACCCGCAGATGTTATTTTGGGCAACGACCTGGGGGAGCTGACTTCAGCTTTTGTTCCCCAATCTACCATCCACGAAGCTTATTCGGTTGTTACCCAGCAGCAGGCTCGCACCACAGGACCACTACTACCACAGACGGGGCGAAACTCCTCCAAACACCAGACAACCAGATACCCGTCCCGCAGTGGGGTACAGTGCCACAGGTGCAAGCAGTTTGGGCACTATCGACGAGACTGTACCCATAGCAGGAACCAAGCTGCATGGATCCGACCAGGGTCACCCCCTTCAGCACAGACAACGGTCCCCTACTATCCAGCAGAGGTTTCCCCAGTTGTACCCAGGTTCAAACACACAGAGGAGCAATGGGGTACCCTTCATGAAGCTAACCCGGTGCAAGCCGCCACGGAGAACCAACAGCATCATCTACAATCGGTCCAGTTAAATGGAATGCCCGCTCAAGGTCTCCGAGACACGGGAGCCACTCTCACCTTGGTCAAGCGACACCTGGTTCCAGATGCCGCCCGAACCGGAGGCTCAGCAGTGGTACGGATGGCAGGGGGAGCAGTACACCGACTACCCACTGCGAGGGTCCACTTGAATTGGGGTGCCGGGTCAGGTCTGATTGATGTGGGGTTGATACGGGAGCTCCCCACCGACATCTTACTGGGGAACGATCTAGGCCAGTTGCCCTCAGCGATCCTGCCAGTCCAGATCCCCGACCAATATCCTGGAGACCTACTGGCCTTCTGAGGTCCAGACGCTTCAATGTTTGGATTAAGAACAGTATTGAGCCCGGTTGTTGCACTGGAGTTTGGTGGTACAACCTTATGACTTTACTATTCACTACCGCCCCGGAAAACAGAATGGCAATGCTGACGGTTATCTCGACAAACTGAACTGGAAAAATTATCTGTGAGTATTCCCCGGACATCCCCAAGCCGATCCGTTATGGATCAGACTGTGTATGCCGGCTTGGTTCTGGGGGGAGCATTGTGGCAAACATCTCCACTTACAGAGTATTCTGTCAGGAATGATTGTACAACTGTATTATGTGTGCATTGTATGTGTAAACGTAACCCGAGCAGTACCTGTAGGATTTTGTATTGTGTTACCTGCTGGCTCATGAATGTGTATTGGAAACCCCTGCTGTCCCTCTGTGGAGACCCCGTGTGGCAAACACAGCCACTGGATATTGTCCTATTGTTTGTCTGGCAGAGTAAGGTATTATGGGATGTTCAGTTTTGTGTGTGGAATGTCTCGAAGAGGGAGGGGTTTTGGCTGAGTGTAATCCCTGTGATTTTTCAATAAACAAGGCAGTCTAGTGTTGACCTTCAAGCCATGTGTCTGCTGGTTATTATAGCGTTGTTAATATTATACGCTACCAGGATTATTGTATGCTCTGCCTGACTACCAGTGGAGATATCGTGGATCGTACGGCTACTCCGCTACACCGGCAGTGCTGATCAGTGTATTCTGACAGCAGGGAACTTTCCCCACCATCAGAATACAATACCTCAGCAGGAGTGATTTCCCCATCCACATTAAGTGTGTGGGAAGAGTTGATCGAAACAAATAAAATAAATCGTGTATGGGTTGCTTTATTCTGATTGATCAAATGGTATCTGAATTCAAAGTGCATGCATCTTAATACTACGATCCAGGTTAGAAACACAGAGAAAAAAATGGGAAGACATAACTAAGGTTTAAAAATCAGGTCAACATTTATTTTTTAGCTATATTCAATGACTCCATGTTATAAAGAATGGTAGAGGACAGTCCTTCAAGTCATCAGAAAGGGGCTACATCTTCATGCACATTACAGAACAAAATTGCAAAGCAAGTCGGGAAAATTGATGAAGATGAGATCTTTGCGTTGATTGCAGTTCACCTCAACCTTGCTGACAAGCACTGCTAGTCCAGTTAGGCAGACTCGTTGAAATGAAGGCAGGAGCTAAAAAAGAGGAGAGGTATAGGGTTAGAGACAAAACATTTGTAAAGCAGTCCTTAAAGCATATTTCCACTTTTGGAGCCAAAGTGGAATGTAACATGTACTTTATATATTGTTAGATGCTCCTATTAACATAGCATTATTTCAAACTTTAAAAAACTTACCGTTAGTTCACCGGTAACGGCTTTTCTCTTCAATCCTTCCAGGACGGCCTGCAATTGGGAGATTGTGGCTCCGCCTCACAGGAAACACAACTAATTTGCAGCTGTTTAAAAGGGTCCCACCCATCCTTAGCTCCAGTTCAGTTGTGTTTCCAACCTCACATCGGAACGTTTGTTTTTTTTAACTAACCTGAGGCAAATAGCTGGCCAAGACGGTACCCCTGTAAGTCAAACGCTTCACTAGATAGCGCCTCTAGTACTAGCGTTAAGTTCCAGGCCGGAACAATAGTTCTGTTTATTGGAGATACCCTACTCCGGGCCAACAGAAATCTTTTAAAGGTTCTTGGGCTAACCTTTTGTCTAAAAAAACAGAAAGTGCCGCTATCTGTACTTTAAGGGTGTTCACCGCCACTCCCTTATCTACCCCATCCTGTAAAAAATCCAGGATCCTTGGGGTTGAGGCAGAGGAATCATTCTTCTGACTCTGCCAAGTACAAAAAGTATTCCAGATTCCTAGAAAGGAGGGTCTCAATGACTCAATGAGTATTATCCAAAGAACTGTCACAAATAGAGACACCAGGGTTGCAAATCACATCGTTTTTTGCGACCATACTTTGTGACTCTGCAGAACTCTTGATATTAAATTTTGTAGTGGAAATGCATAGGTTTGCTTGAAAGGCCCAGGTGGTACTGGGGCCTCCAAGCCCAGCATATCCTTCTGTACCATCAGAAGGAAGAACTGTTCTACTTTTTGGCTCTTCTGTGTGACAAACATGTCCACTCCTGTTTGACAATTTTATTGGACCAGGTTTTAGACTATTGTGGGGTTCAGTTCCCATTCTACCTGTTGGGTGAGATGGTAACTGATTCCCAATAGACCTGCTGATTTTAGCCGAGTCCCCATATCGTCCAGAGATGGGACCCACCTTTTGCCTAGTAGGTACTGAGGCCCTACTACCTTGATCCAAATCTTTATAAAGATCCTTGGCTCTGCTATCAGGCAAGGAGGAGAACCTCTGGGCTGCCTGAGAAAAGCTTGATGTTTCCCGCACATTGTAATGTGTAGGTAAGCATTTCTTACATCCAACATTGTCATACAGACATTTTGGTACAGATTTTTTCTGACCATGAACATGTTCACCCTGGAGAACTTTTGTTCTATTTTTAAGGGACAAGTCATAGTTGATTTTTGTACCACTTGGGAGACCAACTCCAATTGGTACCCTTCCCGATGCAGAAAGTAGGGACTGGCAGAGATGTTTTCCCATTGGGAAGCAAAATGGGTTAGTCTGCCCCCTACACTGACTCTGACGTCAGTTAGATTCTTTGGGTTTAGGCCCAGGTTTAAGGAACAACAAATTGTCCCCTTGTTTTCCTTTCCCAGAGCCTTTTTTCCTGGCTTTAAATGGTCTTTGACTCTTGCCTTGGAAGTTTTGAAAGGAATATCTTCCTGATTTATCCTTTCTCTTTGTGGGGAATTTTATCCCTTTTTCTGCGAATCTGGACAAGGTATCATCAAGTCCTGAACCGAAAAGCAATGAACCTTCAAAAGGCAGGGCACAAAGTCTTACTTTAGAGTTTGTATCACCTTCCCAAGCTTTGACCCAAAGCGCCCTTCTAGCAGAATTAACCAATGCTGCTGTTTTAGCAGATGCTGCTAATGACTCCACAGCTGCGTCTGCTAGATAGGACGCAGCTTTACTAATCAGGTTTAAGGAATTTATCAAATCTTGTGATCCTGCCATACTGTGGACACGTTTTAATAGTTCCTTAAGCCAAAAGTCTGTATTCTTGGCCACACAGGTATCAGCTAAGGCTACAGTGGTATTGTATGCATTTGAATCCCAGGCTTTACTTAATGCGGATTCAATCCTGCGATCCATGGGATCTGTAATATGCCCGGCATTTTCAAAGAACAAATCTGTTCCTTTTGATAATTGTGACAGGGGAGCATCAAGTTTAGGGTTTTTTGTAAATACCCTCAAAATCCTGAGGCTCAAAGGGAAACCTTTTCCAGTTTTTTGGTCTGGAAAAGGCATGTGTAGGTACCTTCCATTCCTGATGTATTATGTCCTTTAATGACTGATGAATGGGAATGGTTCTGTACTGGGCTTTCCCCAAGCCTTTGTACACTTTGTCTTTGCAAGAAGACTTTTTTGCTGGAATAGGAATCTCTTCAGTGTCATATACCACTTTGAGAAGATTTTGCATATATTCCAAGGGAAAAAGATTTTTAACTTCTGGATCCTCCTGTTCCCTAACCTGAGTTGAGGGAATGGATAAATTATCTTCCCAGAGGGATGGGGGTCCCATTGACCCCTCAGCATCTTGGGAGGATGCATTGTCTGCTCCTTCCATTGCTGGAACTAGAGGGATGGCTGCTGGAGCCTTAAAGGTTTGAACAGCAGCTGCTATTTCCTCCCTCATAGATTTAAGTAAATCTTTCATAAGGTCCTGCCCTGCCAATTTGTTAATGCAAGTCTGGCATAAGGGCTTTGTATAAGACCTAGATAACCTAACCCCACATTCCCCACATTTTTTAGTTGAGGATAGGGGTCTGGCAGGGGCTTCCTGTGCCGGTGGTGTACCTGTGACAACACATGGAAAAACAAGAAGAGAGGACACCATGAAGCGACATAATCTTCTTGCCTATCACTACGGCAACATACAGGAAAAGCATGGCATGGCATACCTGTCCTAATAGACAGCAGTGGGCCACCATTGGTATCACTTACCCGATCCTGTCGCCACCTGCGTTGCCGCTTTCTCCCCTGTGAGGACTGCGGCTGCTTGTGTCTCTTTTTGGGGCTTTCGCCCTCTCGGAGTCGGAGAGTCAGTCATGGTATCACCGAGTTCGCTCCGATCTGGCGTCTCCTCCACGCTGGGTTTCTTCCGGGAGTCAGCCGCTCCGCCCCTTCCGCCGGAACTTCCTGTCTCCATAGCGAGGCTTGGGGCTCACCGCTCGGCGGGAAATTCGAAATCCTTACCGCCCAACGAAGTGAATGGAGGAGACTTCCTGCAGAGACTAGCAGGACTTCAGGTATGAGGGACCTTCCACGAGGCAAACCGCACTACCTGGTATGTTTGGCGACCTGAAAGCTCCTTTTTCCAAAGGACACAGCTAGGGAGGAACCTGCTATTAGGCCGACCGAAGCCGCCTTACAGGGGTACCGTCTTGGCCAGCTATTTGCCTCAGGTTAGTTAAAAAAAACAAACGTTCCGATGTGAGGTTGGAAACACAACTGAACTGGAGCTAAGGATGGGTGGGACCCTTTTAAACAGCTGCAAATTAGTTGTGTTTCCTGTGAGGCGGAGCCACAATCTCCCAATTGTAGGCCGTCCTGGAAGGATGAAAGGAGAAAAATTGCCTTTTTACATGCATTTTATTTGCTTAAAATAGTTACATGCTCTTGGCTGGAGACAGGCAACCGGGCACTCTGATGGGCTGGAGATAGGTGGTATCAGTGAAAGTAAAAAAATCCCAAAGTTTGGGTTGTCCCCATAAAAGAAATATAGAGGGGAAATATTCCAATGGGGACACTAGTTCTGGTGACCTGGCGGTTCCCAAGGAAATCCCTCAATCTGCAGGGATTTCTTCTAACTTCCTGTTTGGCTATGGGACACGAAGTGAAGGAAAACATCAGCAATGGGACAGATGGTGAAAAAATATCTGACTGAGGATATACCCCCCCCCCCCTTACTCTATACAAAAATAAAGTTTTACTTGTAGTTATACTTTAAGTGGCTTTTTCCAGGAAGGGCACTTCATTTTAATCAGGTAATCTCTATTTGTTTTAACCTTAAACAATAACACAGGGAAACAAATAAAATTCAATTTTAAGTGGGCTCCAGCAAGAATTGGCCCACACCCACCATGTGACCACCCAAGCTCCCCATGCAAGGTCAAACAACCGCAAACAGAGGAGAGAGGAAGGAACTCCAAGAACCTTCACCAATGCAGAGCAACCCCCAAGCTGTAGCGCACTTCAGCAGCAGGCTTCCTTTACCCTGACACCCAGAGAGGAAGGCACAATTTCACACACAAAAAAAAAGCTCAATAGTAAGGATAACCAAAAGGCACCATTGTACCCCGCTTACCTGGGCCTGGCTAGTGCATGAGATGAGGCACCTGCTTACGCTGTAGCAGCCAGCAGTTTCTGCTTTCTCCATGTTGCACAGTGCAGCGGAAAACTGAGAATGTGGAGTGACTAGGACCTGGAGCTCACATGTGGCAAGCCTCCACCACTATAGCGGCTTCCCTGCACTGCAGCAACCACCTTGTAAGTCCTGGGCTGCATGACACCAGCTCACATAACTTCACACAGCTTCGGGCACACAGGCACAGACAACCCGGCTGGCCACTGCTCCCCTGGGCTGGTGGAGGAAAAAAGGCACTGCAACAATCCCATCATCCAACAGGAGGGGGGTGCTGGGATGAACAGAAAATCAGAAACAACCCTGTGTAAGGCCACCACTCTCCACCCCCCCCACCCCCTCCAGTGAGAGCATAGCCCCCACTACAACAATTGCCTGCAGTGCCTCCATAGTGGAGGAAACACCATAACCGAGGGCATGGTGGAAGGGGTAGAACAAAAAGGCTTGCTATAGTGTTTCCTGGGAATTTGAGTGGAGCAACTCTCTCTCCAGGTGCAGTCGTGAAAGATGATTGGGGAAAGTGTAAAGGGTTAATTATACCCGATGCTGGATGAAAACAAAGGAGAGCTAAGTGCAAAATTTGGTTCAATGCTTCCAAGTCCTTACACACACCACTTCCAACCATAGGAGGTCCATGGATGAACTGCAGAAACCTATTAAAGAGCTGAATGGAGGAAAAGACCACATGGACCAGAAGCTTGAATCCAATAGACCCCCAGCTTTTTAAGAGCATTATTTAAGGCAGTGGTGGTCAACTTTCTTGACACAGGGGGTTTCAAGTGCAGACCCACACCACCAAAGGGACGCACATACAATTAAAAGTGAAGTTTACCCTTGAGGGTGGAAAAAAAAAAAAAAAAAATCGTAAAATGCACATATTATTGCAGGAAAAAAAAAGTGTGTACCCTTTCCTTATATCCCATGATCCTCCTAGATTTTCCTCTAAATATAAAAAACAACATAGGTTGCATATTCCAACGACTAAATTGTATGCTTACCAATTTACCAAACTAACCCAAACAGCAAAGTCTTGCCAGAGCCCAACCATGCTGCTCATTCTGATCCGCAAAGAGATTTAGAAAGAGGCTGGGCATAAATCAGCAGGGAAGGGGAATTACTGGCATTGTATACAAACAGTGCTAGAGAGGGCTTGATTACACAACATATCATTTGCATTTCAGATGAATGAAACACGGCTCTAGTAAAGCAGCCAATCACTATATGCATTGCCTATGAACTCTGCTTTGTTGGGACCACAAAGAGCATATGCGCAAGGGGAAATCATTTGCAATGCATTCTACACTGCTCCAGGGTGGGCATATAAATGAGCAACAATTAATGTCATAATAATGGCATAATAAAAGTATGTTAAGCTTTGGGTCCACAAAACTGAGTGGCTAAACCCAAGAAACGAGTTAGAATGAAAGCTCATAACTCAGTTCATCTCCTTCCTTACTCAGCATAAAACATTAAATATTTTTCAGTCCACAAAATTGAGAGGCTAACCCAAGCCATGAGTTACATTGATACCCACCATCCGCCAATGCCGCAGGAAAGGGATTTCATCTTGCTTGGAGTGTTCATGGCTTACCATTTTGCTTGGAGTGTTCATGGCTTCTCACTTTGCTGTTCATTGTTTCCACCTATTAATGGAAAAGATAAAATTTACAACGGCATCATGCCTATGTTTTCAGAGATAATGAAATATGAGATTTGGGTTAAAAACACAAAATGTAAACCATTTCATGAGAAAGACTTTCGCCTTGAACCTAAAATGCTTGCTGCATGGTTATAATAAATCTGGCTTCCCTGCTGTGGCATTGTATTCTGACAGCGAGGAGACTCCCCTGCTGTCAAAATATACAGATCAGCTCTGCAGCCTACTGCACTGATCGAGCGGGAATATACTGACTTCTGTAAACCACATTGGCCACACATGGATCGAAATTCAGCTGGGCCCTGCTGAACCAGCCACATTTTAATCCATGTATGGCCAGCTTAAGGAAGTTACAACTCTTTCTGAATACATGTCACAGTTTAGTTACTTTAAGGCTGGCCATACATGGAACCGTTTAACTGAACAGATTTCCCCATCCACACAATGTGGAAGGAGATGTCCTTCCAATTTTGTTAATGTATTTTAGACTCCTCCACTGTCAGATTACACTGATCATCACTTATTGAAAGGAACAACAAGCTGGCTCGAGAGAAGTCTTACCATTAGATCTACATTTCTGGAATAGGAACAGCCATAGATTAACTGAAAATGCAGCCCAGTCCCTGCTGAACTGCTTGAATTGTGATCCATCTATAGCAAGTTTTAGTTTTTCAAGAGAATCAGCAGTCTCCAGTTGAATAAACCCATGAGGGAAGCCTCCATGTTTTCTTATGTTACTTCTATCAAAACCGCAAGATGCCTTGACACATGAAATTCTAGCCAACCAAAAAAAAACATGTATTGCTTTGTTTGCATTTAAACATTTTCATGCACTGCAAGACAGCATTTTAGTCTCAGATGGTAAAGTTACAGAAGTAATATTGAACAAGCAACTCTTATTTAACCACTTGAATACAAGGGCACTCTCACCCCCTGCCCAGGCCAATTTTCAGCTTTCAGCGCTCTCACACTTTGAATGACAATTACTCAGTCATGCAACGCTGTACCCAAATTTTTTATCCGTTTTAAAACAAATAGCGCTTTCTTTTGGTGGTATCTAATCGCCACTGAGTAATTAATTTTTTTGCGAAAAAAGTGAAATAAGAGCGAAAATGTAGAAAAAAAAAAACATTTTTATTTAGTTTCCATTATAACATTTTGCAAATAAGTAATTTTTTTTTCTCATAAATTTGAACTGCTACATATCTTTGGTAAAAATAACCCAAAATTACTGGGTATTATTATGTGTGACAGTTAGGGTTCTTTTACACTAGGATTCCGTCAAACGGACTCCGTTTATCTCAGCGGGGGATCGATCCGTCGATCCCCCGCTGAGCAGCCGGATGACAGCTGTTCTCCGCGCTGTGTGCGGAGATACAGCTGTCAGGTCCCTATGCATCTCTATGGGGGAATTGGATGGGAACGGACCGTCGGTCCATTCTCATTCGATCCCATCCGATCGACGGATGGAAAATAGGGTTTCCATCCGTCCAGATTTGATGGATCTGATGGGATGTCAGCGGACATGTCTCCGCTGACACCCGATGCCCCATAGAGATGCATGGGGTGTCCGTTCAAATCCACAAAAACAACTGACAGGCGGATTTGAACGGTCCGTCTGTGTGAAAGGGGCCTTATAGAGTCTATGGTGCCAATCATTAAAAATTGATCACACCTAATCACATCAGATGTTCCGACGGGCCCATCTAATTTCTTGAGGCCCTGAAATGTTAGGACAGTAAAATGACCCCTTTTTGTAAAGTAGACATTCCAGGGTATTTAGTAAGAGGCATAGTGAGATTTTTGGAGTTATAATTCTTTCCCACAATTCTTGAGGAAATAAATACTTTATTTTTCACACAAAATTGTAATAACAAGTTATTTCTCACACACAGTATAGGCATACTTGCAATTACACCCCAAAATACATTCTGCTACTCCTCCTGAATATGGCAATACCACGTGTGAGACTTTTACACAGCCTGGCCACATACAGAGGCCCAACATGCAAAGAGCACCGTCAGGTGTTCTAGGAGCATAAATTACACGCAATTTCATAACGACCCAACACACTTTGAAGGCCCTGGAGCACAAGGACAATCGAATTACCAACAAAATGACCCCATTTGAAAAACACCCCAATGTATACTCTATGAGGCATTATGAGTCTTTTCTCTATGTCATTTTTTTCCACAAATTTTTAGAAAATGTGGAAAGAAAAATAAACATTTTTTATTTATTTTATCTACACAAAGCTGTCAATTTTAAAAGATATTCCTAACACATAGCATGTACACAGCAAAAATTACACCCCAAAATACATTCTGCTACTCCTCCGGAGTAAGGCGATACCAGGTGTGAGAGGCCCAACATCCAAGTAGCACCTTCAGGCGTTCTAGGAGAATTGCACATCTAATTTCATTACAACCAATCACACTTTTGAAGGCCCTGGAGGACCAGGACAATGGAAACACCCACAAAATGACCCCATTTTGGAAAGCAAACACCCTAACACAATCTTTGAGGCATGGGCTGCAGACAGGCACCCGGCGCCCTCTGGCGGGCTGGACACAGGCACCCGGGCGCCCTCTGGCGGGCTGGACACAGGCAACCGGGCGCCCTCTGGCGGGCTGGACACAGGCACCCGGGCGCCCTCTGGCGGGCTGGACACAGGCACCCGGGCGCCCTCTGGCGGGCTGGACACAAGCACCCGGGCGCCCTCTGGCGGGCTGGACACAAGCACCCGGGCGCCCTCTGGCGGGCTGGACACAAGCACCCGGGCGCCCTCTGGCGGGCTGGACACAGGCACCCGGGCGCCCTCTGGCGGGCTGGACACAGGCACCCGGGCGCCCTCTGGCGGGCTGGACACAGGCACCCGGGCGCCCTCTGGCGGGCTGGACACAGGCACCCGGGCGCCCTCTGGCGGGCTGGACAGGCACCCGGGCGCCCTCTGGCGGGCTGGACACAAGCACCCGGGCGCCCTCTGGCGGGCTGGACACAGGCACCCGGGCGCCCTCTGGCGGGCTGGACACAGGCACCCGGGCGCCCTCTGGCGGGCTGGACACAGGCACCCGGGCGCCCTCTGGCGGGCTGGACACAGGCACCCCCCTGGGCCCTCCGACAGGCTGGACACAGGCGGCACCCGGGCCCTCCAACGGGCTGGACACAGGCGGCACCCGGGCCCTCTGATGGGCTGGACACAGGCAACCGGGCCCTCTGAGGGGCTGGACAAAGGTGGTATCATTGAAAGTAAAAAAAGTTTGGGTGGTCCCCATAAAAGAAATAAAAGGGAAATATTCCAATAGCGACACCTTTTTTTTGGTGACCTAGCTGTCCCCAAGGAGGTCCCTCAATCTGCAGGAATTTCTTTTCCCTTCCTGTTTGGCTATGGGACAGGAATTGAAGGAAAATCTTGGTTATGGGACAGATGGCGAATCAATATCTGATTGAGGTTAATCCCCCCCCCCCCTTTACTCTATACATAAAGAAAGTTTTACTTGTAGTTCTATTTTAAGTGGCTTTTTCCAGGAAGGGCACTTCCTTTTATCAGGAGAGCTCTATTTGATTTAACCTTAAACACAGGGAAACAAATACAATCCCATTTTAAGTGGGCTCCAGCCATGTGACCACCCTTGCTCCCCATGCAAGGTCAAACAACCGCAAATAGAGGATAAAGGAAGGAGCTCTGAAAACCTTCACCAATGCAGAGTAGCCCCCCATCTGTAGCGCACTTCAACAGCAGGCTTCCATCACCCTGACACCCAAAGATGAAGGCACAATAAACCACACACAAAAAATCCCAATAGTAAGGATAACCGAAAGGAACACTGTACCCCCTTACCTGGGCCTGGCTAGTGAATGAGATGAGGCACCTGCTTCTGCCGTAGCAGCCAACAGTTTCTGGTTTCTACATGTTGCACAGTGCCGCGGAATGTTGAGAATGTGGTGTGGCCAGGTCCCGGAGCTCACATGTGGCAAGCCTCCACTACTACAGCGGCTTCCCTGCACTGCAGGAACCACCTTGTAAGTCCTGGGCTGCATGACACAAGCCCATATAACTCCGAACAGCGTCGGGCAAACAGGCACAGACAACTCTGCTGGCCACTGCTCCCCTGAGCTGGTGGAGGAAAAAAGGCACTGCAACACATCCATCATCCGACAGGAGGGGGTGCTGGGATGAGCAGAAAAAAAACCTGGGTAAAAAACCACTCCCCCCTCCCCCTTCAGTGAGAGCATAACCCCCACTACAAAAGTTGCCTGCAGTGCCTCCATAGTGGAGGAAACACCATAACAGAATGGCATGGTGGAAGAGGTAGAACTTAAAGGCTTGCTGTGGTGTTTCTTGGGAATTTGGGTGCAGCAACTCTCTCCAGGTGCAGTCCTGATAGACGAATGGGGAAGTGTAAAAGGTTAATTATACCCGATGCTGAATGAAAACAGAGCTCAATGCCAATATTTGTTCAATGCTTCTTAAGTCCATGCACACACACCTTCCAGCCATGGTCCATGGATGAACTGCAGAAACCTATTAAAGAGCTGAATGGAAGAAGAGACCACATGAACCAGAAGCTTGAATCCAATAGACCCCCAGCTTTTTAAGAGCATTATTTAAGGCAGTGGTGGTCAACCTTATTGACACAGGGGGCTTCAAGTGCAGACCCATACCACAGGCACCCGGGCACTCTGGAAGGGCATTGAGACTGGCACCCGGGCACTCTGGAAGGGCATGGAGACCGGCACCCGGGCACTCTGGAAGGGCATGGAGACCGGCACCCGGGCCCTCTGGAAGGGCATGGAGACCGGCACCCGGGCCCTCTGGAAGGGCATGGAGACCGGCACCCGGGCCCTCTGGAAGGGCATGGAGACCGGCACCCTGGAAGGTCATGGAGACCGGCACCCTGGAAGGGCATGGAGACCGGCACCCTGGAAGGGCATGGAGACCGGCACCCGGGCACTCTGGAAGGGCTGACACGGGCACCCCTGATAGGCTGGACACGGGCACCCCTGATGGGCTTACTCTATACAAAAAGAAGGTTTTGCTTGTAGTTCTACTATAAGTGGCTTTTTTATTAATTTCCTTTTATCAGGAGAGCTCCATTTGCTTTAACCTTAAACAATAACAAAGGGAAACAAATACAATCCCATTTTAAGTGGGCTCCAGCAACAATTGACCCACACCCGCCATGTGACCACCCAAGCTCCCCATGCAAGGTAAATCAACCACAAATAGATGAGAGAGGAAGGAGCTCCGAGAACTTTCACCAATGCAAAGCTGCCCCCAAGCTGTAGCGCACTTCAGCAGCAGGCTTCCTTTACCCTGACACCTAGAGAGGAAGGCACAATAAACCACACACAAGTAATCCCAATAGTAAGGATAACCAAAAGGCACCACTGTGCCCCCCTTACCTGGGCCTGGCTAGTGCATGAGATTGAGCACCTGCTTCTGCTGTAGCAGCCAACAGTTTCTGCTTTCTTCATGTTGCACAGAGCAGCAGAATTCTGAGAATGCGGAGTGGCCAGGACCCGCAGATCACATGTGGCAAGCCTCCACCACTGCAGCAGCTTCCCTTCACTGCAAGAACCACCTTGCAAGTCCTGGGCTGCATGACACAAGCTCATATAACTCCAAACAGCATCGGGCACACAGGCACAGACAACCCTGCTGGCCACTGCTCCCCTGGGCTGGAGGAGGAAAAAAAGGCACTGCAACACCCCCATCATCCGACAGTAGGGAGGGTGCAGTGATGGTCAGAAGGCCCTCTGGAAGGGCTTGGAGAGACACGCAACCGAAGCCCTCTGGAAGGGCTTGGAGACAGGCAACCTGGGCCTTCTGGAAGGGCTTGGAGACAGGCAACCTGGGCCTTCTGGAAGGGCTTGGAGACCGGCAACCGGGGCCCTCTGGAAGGGCTTGGAGACAGGCAACCGGGGCCCTCTGGAAGGGCTTGGAGACAGGCAACCGGGGCCCTCTGGAAGGGCTTGGAGACAGGCAACCGGGGCCCTCTGGAAGGGCTTGGAGACAGGCAACCGGGGCCCTCTGGAGGGGCTTGGAGACACGCAACCGGGGCCCTCTGGAGGGGCTTGGAGACACGCAACCGGGGCCCTCTGGAGGGGCTTGGAGACACGCAACCGGGGCCCTCTGGAGGGGCTTGGAGACACGCAACCGGGGCCCTCTGGAGGGGCTTGGAGACACGCAACCGGGGGCCCTCTGGAGGGGCTTGGAGACACGCAACCTGGGCCCTCTGGAGGGGCTTGGAGACACGCAACCTGGGCCCTCTGGAGGGGCTTGGAGACACGCAACCTGGGCCCTCTGGAGGGGCTTGGAGACACGCAACCTGGGCCCTCTGGAGGGGCTTGGAGACACGCAACCGGGGCCCTCTGGAGGGGCTTGGAGACACGCAACCGGGGCCCTCTGGAGGGGCTTGGAGACACGCAACCGGGGCCCTATGGAGGGGCTTGGAGACACGCAACCGGGGCCCTCTGGAAGGGCTTGGAGACACGCAACCGGGGCCCTCTGGAAGGGCTTGGAGACACGCAACCGGGGCCCTCTGGAAGGGCTTGGAGACACGCAACCGGGGCCCTCTGGAAGGGCTTGGAGACACGCAACCGGGGCCCTCTGGAAGGGCTTGGAGACACGCAACCGGGGCCCTCTGGAAGGGCTTGGAGACACGCAACCGGGGCCCTCTGGAAGGGCTTGGAGACACGCAACCGGGGCCCTCTGGAAGGGCATGGAGACCGGCACCCGGGCACTCTGGAAGGGCATGGAGACCGGCACCCGGGCCCTCTGGAAGGGCTTGGAGACACGCAACCGGGGCCCTCTGGAGGGGCTTGGAGACACGCAACAGGGGCCCTCTGGAAGGGCATGGAGACAGGCAACCGGGGCCCTCTGGGGAACTTGTCTGCCGGTTGCTGTGTGGAGAGGACACCCAATTTCCTTCCAACTTTATCCTCAAGATCGGCAGTACCTCCATTGGATTGTTTACACCATAAGGGATTGCTCCTGGCTCCTCCCTTTGAGGACTTCAGATGCCCAGCTATTTGTGGGGCACCTACCTGACCTGATCCTCCGGGGTTCCAAATATTCGATCAATCCACAAACTATACTGCTGCATACATTGCCAGATAAATCCACACCAATCAGATGTTTTTAACCTTTGTGCATGCAATGAAAGCCCAGTTATGACCTAACTCTAGTACCACTTTGAACCACCCCTGAAGAAGAAGCAAGCATTTTGGCTTCGAAACATGTCGGGTTTCATAGTTCTAGCATTATGAGTTTTGTCCCCCTGTCTATTTCATGCTTGTACATGTCTTTTTAACCCATTGTTTTTTGTATTCAATAAAATTTATTACCTTTTCTATTATATACAATTTTACCATTTTTATGTGCCTTCAAAGTCCCATTTAGGGGAACCCCTGTTTCTTTGGCTTGGAGACACGCAACCGGGGCCCTCTGGAAGGGCTTGGAGACACGCAACCGGGGCCCTCTGGAAGGGCATGGAGACCGGCACCCGGGGCCCTCTGGAAGGGCATGGAGACCGGCACCCGGGCACTCTGGAAGGGCATGGAGACCGGCACCCGGGCACTCTGGAAGGGCATGGAGACCGGCACCCGGGCACTCTGGAAGGGCATGGAGACCGGCACCCGGGCACTCTGGAAGGGCATGGAGACCGGCACCCGGGCACTCTGGAAGGGCATGGAGACCGGCACTCTGGAAGGGCATGGAGACCGGCACCCGGGCACTCTGGAAGGGCATGGAGACCGGCACCCGGGCCCTCTAGAAGGGCATGGAGACCAGCACCCGGGCACTCTGGAAGGGCATGGAGACCGGCACCCTGGAAGGTCATGGAGACCGGCACCCTGGAAGGGCATGGAGACTGGCACCCGGGCACTCTGGAAGGGCTGACACGGGCACCCCTGATAATCTGGACACGGGCACCCCTGATGGGCTTACTCTATACAAAAAGAAGGTTTTGCTTGTAGTTCTACTATAAGTGGCTTTTTTATTAATTTCCTTTTATCAGGAGAGCTCCATTTGCTTTAACCTTAAACAATAACAAAGGGAAACAAATACAATCCCATTTTAAGTGGGCTCCAGCAACAATTGACCCACACCCGCCATGTGACCACCCAAGCTCCCCATGCAAGGTAAATCAACCGCAAATAGATGAGAGAGGAAGGAGCTCCGAGAACTTTCACCAATGCAAAGCTGCCCCCAAGCTGTAGCGCACTTCAGCAGCAGGCTTCCTTTACCCTGACACCTAGAGAGGAAGGCACAATAAACCACACACAAGTAATCCCAATAGTAAGGATAACCAAAAGGCACCACTGTGCCCCCCTTACCTGGGCCTGGCTAGTGCATGAGATTGAGCACCTGCTTCTGCTGTAGCAGCCAACAGTTTCTGCTTTCTTCATGTTGCACAGAGCAGCAGAATTCTGAGAATGCGGAGTGGCCAGGACCCGCAGATCACATGTGGCAAGCCTCCACCACTGCAACGGCTTCCCTTCACTGCAAGAACCACCTTGCAAGTCCTGGGCTGCATGACACAAGCTCATATAACTCCAAACAGCATCGGGCACACAGGCACAGACAACCCTGCTGGCCACTGCTCCCCGGGGCTGGAGGAGGAAAAAAAGGCACTGCAACACCCCCATCATCCGACAGGAGGGAGGGTGCAGTGATGGTCAGAAGGCCCTCTGGTAGGGCTTGGAGAGACACGCAACCTGGGCCTTCTGGAAGGGCTTGGAGACAGGCAACCTGGGCCTTCTGGAAGGGCTTGGAGACAGGCAACCGGGGCCCTCTGGAAGGGCTTGGAGACAGGCAACCGGGGCCCTCTGGAAGGGCTTGGAGACAGGCAACCGGGGCCCTCTGGAAGGGCTTGGAGACAGGCAACCGGGGCCCTCTGGAAGGGCTTGGAGACAGGCAACCGGGGCCCTCTGGAAGGGCTTGGAGACACGCAACCGGGGCCCTCTGGAGGGGCTTGGAGACACGCAACAGGGGCCCTCTGGAAGGGCATGGAGACAGGCAACCGGGGCCCTCTGGGGCACTTGTCTGCCGGTTGCTGTGTGGAGAGGACACCCAATTTCCTTCCAACTTTATCCTCAAGATCGGCAGTACCTCCATTGGATTGTTTACACCATAAGGGATTGCTCCTGGCTCCTCCCTTTGAGGACTTCAGATGCCCAGCTATTTGTGGGGCACCTACCTGACCTGATCCTCCGGGGTTCCAAATATTCGATCAATCCACAAACTATACTGCTGCATACATTGCCAGATAAATCCACACCAATCATATGTTTTTAACCTTTGTGCATGCAATGAAAGCCCAGTTATGACCCAACTCTAGTACCGCTTTGAACCACCCCTGAAGAAGAAGCAAGCATTTTGGCTTCGAAACATGTCGGGTTTCATAGTTCTAGCGTTATGAGTTTTGTCCCCGTCTATTTCATGCTTGTACATGTCTTTTTAACCCATTGTTTTTTGTATTCAATAAAATTTATTACCTTTTCTATTATATACAATTTTACCATTTTTATGTGCCTTCAAAGTCCCATTTAGGGGAACCCCTGTTTCTTGGGCTTGGAGACACGCAACCGGGGCCCTCTGGAAGGGCTTGGAGACACGCAACCGGGGCCCTCTGGAAGGGCTTGGAGACACGCAACCGGGGCCCTCTGGAAGGGCTTGGAGACACGCAACCCGGGCCCTCTGGAAGGGCATGGAGACCGGCACCCGGGCCCTCTGGAAGGGCATGGAGACCGGCACCCGGGCCCTCTGGAAGGGCATGGAGACCGGCACCCGGGCCCTCTGGAAGGGCATGGAGACCGGCACCCTGGAAGGTCATGGAGACCGGCACCCTGGAAGGTCATGGAGACCGGCACCCGGGCACTCTGGAAGGGCTGACACGGGCACCCCTGATAGGCTGGACACGGGCACCCCTGATGGGCTTACTCTATACAAAAAGAAGGTTTTGCTTGTAGTTCTACTATAAGTGGCTTTTTTATTAATTTCCTTTTATCAGGAGAGCTCCATTTGCTTTAACCTTAAACAATAACAAAGGGAAACAAATACAATCCCATTTTAAGTGGGCTCCAGCAACAATTGACCCACACCCGCCATGTGACCACCCAAGCTCCCCATGCAAGGTAAATCAACCGCAAATAGATGAGAGAGGAAGGAGCTCCGAGAACTTTCACCAATGCAAAGCTGCCCCCAAGCTGTAGCGCACTTCAGCAGCAGGCTTCCTTTACCCTGACACCTAGAGAGGAAGGCACAATAAACCACACACAAGTAATCCCAATAGTAAGGATAACCAAAAGGCACCACTGTGCCCCCCTTACCTGGGCCTGGCTAGTGCATGAGATTAGGCACCTGCTTCTGCTTTAGCAGCCAACAGTTTCTGCTTTCTTCATGTTGCACAGAGCAGCAGAATTCTGAGAATGCGGAGTGGCCAGGACCCGCAGATCACATGTGGCAAGCCTCCACCACTGCAGCGGCTTCCCTTCACTGCAAGAACCACCTTGCAAGTCCTGGGCTGCATGACACAAGCTCATATAACTCCAAACAGCATCGGGCACACAGGCACAGACAACCCTGCTGGCCACTGCTCCCCTGGGCTGGAGGAGGAAAAAAAGGCACTGCAACACCCCCATCATCCGACAGGAGGGAGGGTGCAGTGATGGTCAGAAGGCCCTCTGGAAGGGCTTGGAGACACTAACCGGGGCCCTCTGGAAGGGCTTGGAGACAAGCAACCTGGGCCTTCTGGAAGGGCTTGGAGACAAGCAACCGGGGCCCTCTGGAAGGGCTTGGAGACAGGCAACCGGGGCCCTCTGGAAGGGCTTGGAGACAGGCAACCGGGGGCCCTCTGGAGGGGCTTGGAGACACGCAACCGGGGCCCTCTGGAGGGGCTTGGAGACACGCAACCGGGGCCCTCTGGAGGGGCTTGGAGACACGCAACCGGGGCCCTCTGGAGGGGCTTGGAGACACGCAACCGGGGCCCTCTGGAGGGGCTTGGAGACACGCAACCGGGGCCCACTGGAGGGGCTTGGAGACACGCAACCGGGGCCCTCTGGAGGGGCTTGGAGACACGCAACCGGGGCCCTCTGGAGGGGCTTGGAGACACGCAACCGGGGCCCTCTGGAGGGGCTTGGAGACACGCAACCGGGGCCCTCTGGAGGGGCTTGGAGACACGCAACCGGGGCCCTCTGGAGGGGCTTGGAGACACGCAACCGGGGCCCTCTGGAGGGGCTTGGAGACACGCAACCGGGGCCCTCTGGAGGGGCTTGGAGACACGCAACCGGGGCCCTCTGGAAGGGCTTGGAGACACGCAACCGGGCCCTCTGGAAGGGCTTGGAGACACGCAACCGGGGCCCTCTGGAAGGGCTTGGAGACACGCAACCGGGGCCCTCTGGAGGGGCTTGGAGACACGCAACCTGGGCACTCTAGAGGGGCTTGGAGACACGCAACCTGGGCCCTCTGGAAGGGGCTTGGAGACACGCAACCTGGGCCCTCTGGAGGGGCTTGGAGACACGCAACCTGGGCCCTCTGGAGGGGCTTGGAGACACGCAACCGGGGCCCTCTGGAAGGGCTTGGAGACACGCAACTGGGGCCCTCTGGAGGGGCTTGGAGACACGCAACCGGGGCCCTCTGGAGGGGCTTGGAGACACGCAACCTAGGCACTCTAGAGGGGCTTGGAGACACGCAACCTGGGCCCTCTGGAGGGGCTTGGAGACATGCAACCGGGGCCCTCCGGGGCACTTGTCTGCCGGTTGCTGTGTGGGGAGGATACCCAATTTCCTTCCAACTTTATCCTCAAGATCGGCAGTACCTCCATTGGATTGTTTACACCATAAGGGATTGCTCCTGGCTCCTCCCTTTGAGGACTTCAGATGCCCAGCTATTTGTGGGGCACCTACCTGACCTGATCCTCCGGGGTTCCAAATATTCGATCAATCCACAAACTATACTGCTGCATACATTGCCAGATAAATCCACACCAATCAGATGTTTTTAACCTTTGTGCATGCAATGAAAGCCCAGTTATGACCTAACTCTAGTACCACTTTGAACCACCCCTGAAGAAGAAGCAAGCATTTTGGCTTCGAAACATGTCGGGTTTCATAGTTCTAGCATTATGAGTTTTGTCCCCCTGTCTATTTCATGCTTGTACATGTCTTTTTAACCCATTGTTTTTTGTATTCAATAAAATTTATTACCTTTTCTATTATATACAATTTTACCATTTTTATGTGCCTTCAAAGTCCCATTTAGGGGAACCCCTGTTTCTTTGGCTTGGAGACACGCAACCGGGGCCCTCTGGAAGGGCTTGGAGACACGCAACCGGGGCCCTCTGGAAGGGCTTGGAGACACGCAACCGGGGCCCTCTGGAAGGGCTTGGAGACACGCAACCGGGGCCCTCTGGAAGGGCATGGAGACCGGCACCCGGGCACTCTGGAAGGGCATGGAGACCGGCACCCGGGCACTCTGGAAGGGCATGGAGACCGGCACCCGGGCACTCTGGAAGGGCATGGAGACAGGCAACCGGGCACTCTGGAAGGGCATGGAGACAGGCAACCGGGGCCCTCTGGAAGGGCTTGGAGACACGCAACCGGGGCCCTCTGGGGCACTTGTCTGCCGGTTGCTGTGTGGAGAGGACACCCAATTTCCTTCCAACTTTATCCTCAAGATCGACAGTACCTCCATTGGATTGTTTACAACATAAGGGATTGCTCCTGGCTCCTCCCTTTGAGGACTTCAGATGCCCAGCTATTTGTGGGGCACCTACCTGACCTGATCCTCCGGGGTTCCAAATATTCGATCAATCCACAAACTATACTGCTGCATACATTGCCAGATAAATCCACACCAATCATATGTTTTTAACCTTTGTGCATGCAATGAAAGCCCAGTTATGACCTAACTCTAGTACCGCTTTGAACCACCCCTGAAGAAGAAGCAAGCATTTTGGCTTCGAAACATGTCGGGTTTCATAGTTCTAGCGTTATGAGTTTTGTCCCCCTGTCTATTTCATGCTTGTACATGTCTTTTTAACCCATTGTTTTTTGTATTCAATAAAATTTATTACCTTTTCTATTATATACAATTTTACCATTTTTATGTGCCTTCAAGGTCCCATTTAGGGGAACCCCTGTTTCTTTGGCTTGGAGACACGCAACCGGGGCCCTCTGGAAGGGCTTGGAGACATGCAACCGGGGCACTCTGGAAGGGCTTGGAGACACGCAACCGGGGCCCTCTGGGAGGGCTTGGAGACACGCAACCGGGGCCCTCTGGAAGGGCATGGAGAGCGGCACCCGGGGCACTCTGGAAGGGCATGGAGACCGGCACCCGGGCACTCTGGAAGGGCATGGAGACCGGCACTCTGGAAGGGCATGGAGACCGGCACTCTGGAAGGGCATGGAGACCGGCACTCTGGAAGGGCATGGAGACCGGCACCCGGGCACTCTGGAAGGGCATGGAGACCGGCACCCGGGCACTCTGGAAGGGCATGGAGACCGGCACCCGGGCACTCTGGAAGGGCATGGAGACCGGCACCCGGGGCCCTCTGGAAGGGCATGGAGACAGGCACCCGGGGCCCTCTGGGGCACTTGTCTGCCGGTTGCTGTGCGGAGAGGACACCCAATTTCCTTCCAACTTTATCCTCAAGATCGGCAGTACCTCCATTGGATTGTTTACACCATAAGGGATTGCTCCTGGCTCCTCCCTTTGAGGACTTCAGATGCCCAGCTATTTGTGGGGCACCTACCTGATTTGATCCTCCGTGGTTCCAAATATTCGATCAATCCACAAACTATACTGCTGCATACATTGCCAGATAAATCCACACCAATCAGATGTTTTTAACCTTTGTGCATGCAATGAAAGCCCAGTTATGACCTAACTCTAGTACCACTTTGAACCACCCCTGAAGAAGAAGCAAGCATTTTGGCTTCGAAACATGTCGGGTTTCATAGTTCTAGCGTTATGAGTTTTGTCCCCCTGTCTATTTCATGCTTGTACATGTCTTTTTAACCCATTGTTTTTTGTATTCAATAAAATTTATTACCTTTTCTATTATATACAATTTTACCATTTTTATGTGCCTTCAAAGTCCCATTTAGGGGAACCCCTGTTTCTTGGGCTTGGAGACACGCAACCGGGGCCCTCTGGAAGGGCTTGGAGACACGCAACCGGGGCCCTCTGGAAGGGCTTGGAGACACGCAACCCGGGCCCTCTGGAAGGGCATGGAGACCGGCACCCGGGCCCTCTGGAAGGGCATGGAGACCGGCACCCGGGCCCTCTGGAAGGGCATGGAGACCGGCACCCAGGCCCTCTGGAAGGGCATGGAGACCGGCACCCGGGCACCCTGGAAGGTCATGGAGACCGGCACCCTGGAAGGTCATGGAGACCGGCACCCTGGAAGGGCATGGAGACCGGCAACCGGGCACTCTGGAAGGGCTTGGAGACACGCAACCGGGGCCCTCTGGAGCACTTGGAAACACGCAACCGGGGCCCTCTGGAAGGGCATGGAGACCGGCACCCGGGCACTCTGGAAGGGCATGGAGACCGGCACCCGGGCACTCTGGAAGGGCATGGAGACCGGCACCCTGGCACTCTGGAAGGGCATGGAGACCGGCACCCTGGCACTCTGGAAGGGCATGGAGACCGGCACCCGGGCACACTGGAAGGGCATGGAGACCGGCACCCTGGAAGGGCATGGAGACGGGCACCCGGGCACTCTGGAAGGGCATGGAGACGGGCACCTTGGAAGGGCATGGAGATGGGCACCCGGGCACTCTGGAAGGGCATTTTCCTGTTATCAGGAGAGCTCCATTTGCTTTAAACTTAAATAACAAAGGGAAACAAATACAATCCCATTTTAAGTGGGCTCCAGCAACAATTGACCCACACCCGCCATGTGACCACCCAAGCTCCCCATGCAAGGTCAATCAACCGCAAATAGACAAGAGAGGAAGGAGCTCCGAGAACTTTTACCAATTCAAAGCTGCCCCCACGCTGTAGCGCACTTCAGCAGCAGGCTTCCTTTACCCTGACACCTAGAGAGGAAGGCACAATAAACCACACACAAGTAATCCCAATAGTAAGGATAACTAAAAGGCACCACTGTACCCCCCTTACCTGGGCCTGGCTAGTGCATGAGATGAGGCACCTGCTTCTGCTGTAGCAGCTAACAGTTTCTGCTTTCTCCATGTTGCACAGAGCAGCAGAATTCTGAGATTGCGGAGTGGCCAGGACCCGCAGATCACATGTGGCAAGCCTCCACCACTGCAGAGGCTTCCCTTCACTGCAATAACCACCTTGCAAGTCCTGGGCTGCATGACACAAGCTCATATAACTCCAAACAGCATCGGGCACACAGGCACAGACAACCCTGCTGGCCACTGCTCCCCTGGGCTGGAGGAGGAAAAAAAGGCACTGCAACACCCCCATCATCCGACAGGAGGGAGGGTGCAGTGATGGTCAGAAGGCCCTCTGGAAGGGCTTGGAGACACGCAACCGGGGCCCTCTGGAAGGGCTTGGAGACAGGCAACCCGGGGCCCTCTGGAAGGGCTTGGAGACAGGCAACTGGGCACTCTGGAAGGGCATGGAGACCGGCACCCGGGCACTCTGGAAGGGCATGGAGACCGGCACCCGGGCGCTCTGGAAGGGCATGGAGACCGGCACCCGGGCGCTCTGGAAGGGCATGGAGACCGGCACCCGGGCGCTCTGGAAGGGCATGGAGACCGGCACCCGGACGCTCTGGAAGGGCATGGAGACAGGCAACCGGGGCCCTCTGGAAGGGCTTGGAGACACGCAACCGGGGCCCTCTGGGGCACTTGTCTGCCGGTTGCTGTGTGGAGAGGACACCCAATTTCCTTCCAACTTTATCCTCAAGATCGGCAGTACCTCCATTGGATTGTTTACACCATAAGGGATTGCTCCTGGCTCCTCCCTTTGAGGACTTCAGATGCCCAGCTATTTGTGGGGCACCTACCTGACCTGATCCTCCGGGGTTCCAAATATTCGATCAATCCACAAACTATACTGCTGCATACATTGCCAGATAAATCCACACCAATCATATGTTTTTAACCTTTGTGCATGCAATGAAAGCCCAGTTATGACCTAACTCTAGTACCGCTTTGAACCACCCCTGAAGAAGAAGCAAGCATTTTGGCTTCGAAACATGTCGGGTTTCATAGTTCTAGCGTTATGAGTTTTGTCCCCCTGTCTATTTCATGCTTGTACATGTCTTTTTAACCCATTGTTTTTTGTATTCAATAAAATTTATTACCTTTTCTATTATATACAATTTTACCATTTTTATGTGCCTTCAAAGTCCCATTTAGGGGAACCCCTGTTTCTTTGGCTTGGAGACACGCAACCGGGGCCCTCTGGAAGGGCTTGGAGACACGCAACCGGGGCCCTCTGGAAGGGCTTGGAGACACGCAACCGGGGCCCTCTGGAAGGGCTTGGAGACACGCAACCGGGGCCCTCTGGAAGGGCTTGGAGACACGCAACCGGGGCCCTCTGGAAGGGCATGGAGACCGGCACCCGGGCACTCTGGAAGGGCATGGAGACCGGCACCCGGGCACTCTGGAAGGGCATGGAGACCGGCACCCGGGCACTCTGGAAGGGCATGGAGACAGGCAACCGGGCACTCTGGAAGGGCATGGAGACAGGCAACCGGGGCCCTCTGGAAGGGCTTGGAGACACGCAACCGGGGCCCTCTGGGGCACTTGTCTGCCGGTTGCTGTGTGGAGAGGACACCCAATTTCCTTCCAACTTTATCCTCAAGATCGACAGTACCTCCATTGGATTGTTTACAACATAAGGGATTGCTCCTGGCTCCTCCCTTTGAGGACTTCAGATGCCCAGCTATTTGTGGGGCACCTACCTGACCTGATCCTCCGGGGTTCCAAATATTCGATCAATCCACAAACTATACTGCTGCATACATTGCCAGATAAATCCACACCAATCATATGTTTTTAACCTTTGTGCATGCAATGAAAGCCCAGTTATGACCTAACTCTAGTACCGCTTTGAACCACCCCTGAAGAAGAAGCAAGCATTTTGGCTTCGAAACATGTCGGGTTTCATAGTTCTAGCGTTATGAGTTTTGTCCCCCTGTCTATTTCATGCTTGTACATGTCTTTTTAACCCATTGTTTTTTGTATTCAATAAAATTTATTACCTTTTCTATTATATACAATTTTACCATTTTTATGTGCCTTCAAAGTCCCATTTAGGGGAACCCCTGTTTCTTTGGCTTGGAGACACGCAACCGGGGCCCTCTGGAAGGGCTTGGAGACACGCAACCGGGGCACTCTGGAAGGGCTTGGAGACACGCAACCGGGGCCCTCTGGAAGGGCTTGGAGACACGCAACCGGGGCCCTCTGGAAGGGCACGGAGAGCGGCACCCGGGGCACTCTGGAAGGGCATGGAGACCGGCACCCGGGCACTCTGGAAGGGCATGGAGACCGGCACTCTGGAAGGGCATGGAGACCGGCACTCTGGAAGGGCATGGAGACGGGCACTCTGGAAGGGCATGGAGACCGGCACCCGGGCACTCTGGAAGGGCATGGAGACCGGCACCCGGGCACTCTGGAAGGGCATGGAGACCGGCACCCGGGGCCCTCTGGAAGGGCATGGAGACCGGCACCCGGGGCCCTCTGGGGCACTTGTCTGCCGGTTGCTGTGCGGAGAGGACACCCAATTTCCTTCCAACTTTATCCTCAAGATCGGCAGTACCTCCATTGGATTGTTTACACCATAAGGGAATGCTCCTGGCTCCTCCCTTTGAGGACTTCAGATGCCCAGCTATTTGTGGGGCACCTACCTGATTTGATCCTCCGTGGTTCCAAATATTCGATCAATCCACAAACTATACTGCTGCATACATTGCCAGATAAATCCACACCAATCAGATGTTTTTAACCTTTGTGCATGCAATGAAAGCCCAGTTATGACCTAACTCTAGTACCACTTTGAACCACCCCTGAAGAAGAAGCAAGCATTTTGGCTTCGAAACATGTCGGGTTTCATAGTTCTAGCGTTATGAGTTTTGTCCCCCTGTCTATTTCATGCTTGTACATGTCTTTTTAACCCATTGTTTTTTGTATTCAATAAAATTTATTACCTTTTCTATTATATACAATTTTACCATTTTTATGTGCCTTCAAAGTCCCATTTAGGGGAACCCCTGTTTCTTGGGCTTGGAGACACGCAACCGGGGCCCTCTGGAAGGGCTTGGAGACACGCAACCGGGGCCCTCTGGAAGAGCTTGGAGACACGCAACCCGGGCCCTCTGGAAGGGCATGGAGACCGGCACCCGGGCCCTCTGGAAGGGCATGGAGACCGGCACCCGGGCCCTCTGGAAGGGCATGGAGACCGGCACCCAGGCCCTCTGGAAGGGCATGGAGACCGGCACCCGGGCACCCTGGAAGGTCATGGAGACCGGCACCCTGGAAGGTCATGGAGACCGGCACCCTGGAAGGGCATGGAGACCGGCAACCGGGCACTCTGGAAGGGCTTGGAGACACGCAACCGGGGCCCTCTGGAGCACTTGGAAACACGCAACCGGGGCCCTCTGGAAGGGCATGGAGACCGGCACCCGGGCACTCTGGAAGGGCATGGAGACCGGCACCCGGGCACTCTGGAAGGGCATGGAGACCGGCACCCTGGCACTCTGGAAGGGCATGGAGACCGGCACCCTGGCACTCTGGAAGGGCATGGAGACCGGCACCCGGGCACACTGGAAGGGCATGGAGACCGGCACCCTGGAAGGGCATGGAGACGGGCACCCGGGCACTCTGGAAGGGCATGGAGACGGGCACCTTGGAAGGGCATGGAGACGGGCACCCGGGCACTCTGGAAGGGCATTTTCCTGTTATCAGGAGAGCTCCATTTGCTTTAAACTTAAATAACAAAGGGAAACAAATACAATCCCATTTTAAGTGGGCTCCAGCAACAATTGACCCACACCCGCCATGTGACCACCCAAGCTCCCCATGCAAGGTCAATCAACCGCAAATAGACAAGAGAGGAAGGAGCTCCGAGAACTTTTACCAATTCAAAGCTGCCCCCACGCTGTAGCGCACTTCAGCAGCAGGCTTCCTTTACCCTGACACCTAGAGAGGAAGGCACAATAAACCACACACAAGTAATCCCAATAGTAAGGATAACTAAAAGGCACCACTGTACCCCCCTTACCTGGGCCTGGCTAGTGCATGAGATGAGGCACCTGCTTCTGCTGTAGCAGCTAACAGTTTCTGCTTTCTCCATGTTGCACAGAGCAGCAGAATTCTGAGATTGCGGAGTGGCCAGGACCCGCAGATCACATGTGGCAAGCCTCCACCACTGCAGAGGCTTCCCTTCACTGCAATAACCACCTTGCAAGTCCTGGGCTGCATGACACAAGCTCATATAACTCCAAACAGCATCGGGCACACAGGCACAGACAACCCTGCTGGCCACTGCTCCCCTGGGCTGGAGGAGGAAAAAAAGGCACTGCAACACCCCCATCATCCGACAGGAGGGAGGGTGCAGTGATGGTCAGAAGGCCCTCTGGAAGGGCTTGGAGACACGCAACCGGGGCCCTCTGGAAGGGCTTGGAGACAGGCAACCCGGGGCCCTCTGGAAGGGCTTGGAGACAGGCAACTGGGCACTCTGGAAGGGCATGGAGACCGGCACCCGGGCGCTCTGGAAGGGCATGGAGACCGGCACCCGGGCGCTCTGGAAGGGCATGGAGACCGGCACCCGGGCGCTCTGGAAGGGCATGGAGACCGGCACCCGGGCGCTCTGGAAGGGCATGGAGACCGGCACCCGGACGCTCTGGAAGGGCATGGAGACAGGCAACCGGGGCCCTCTGGAAGGGCTTGGAGACACGCAACCGGGGCCCTCTGGGGCACTTGTCTGCCGGTTGCTGTGTGGAGAGGACACCCAATTTCCTTCCAACTTTATCCTCAAGATCGGCAGTACCTCCATTGGATTGTTTACACCATAAGGGATTGCTCCTGGCTCCTCCCTTTGAGGACTTCAGATGCCCAGCTATTTGTGGGGCACCTACCTGACCTGATCCTCCGGGGTTCCAAATATTCGATCAATCCACAAACTATACTGCTGCATACATTGCCAGATAAATCCACACCAATCATATGTTTTTAACCTTTGTGCATGCAATGAAAGCCCAGTTATGACCTAACTCTAGTACCGCTTTGAACCACCCCTGAAGAAGAAGCAAGCATTTTGGCTTCGAAACATGTCGGGTTTCATAGTTCTAGCGTTATGAGTTTTGTCCCCCTGTCTATTTCATGCTTGTACATGTCTTTTTAACCCATTGTTTTTTGTATTCAATAAAATTTATTACCTTTTCTATTATATACAATTTTACCATTTTTATGTGCCTTCAAAGTCCCATTTAGGGGAACCCCTGTTTCTTTGGCTTGGAGACACGCAACCGGGGCCCTCTGGAAGGGCTTGGAGACACGCAACCGGGGCACTCTGGAAGGGCTTGGAGACACACAACCGGGGCACTCTGGAAGGGCTTGGAGACACGCAACCGGGGCACTCTGGAAGGGCATGGAGACACGCAACCGGGGCACTCTGGAAGGGCATGGAGACCGGCACCCGGGCACTCTGGAAGGGCATGGAGACCGGCACCCGGGCACTCTGGAAGGGCATGGAGACCGGCACCCGGGCACTCTGGAAGGGCATGGAGACCGGCACCCGGGGCCCTCTGGAAGGGCATGGAGACAGGCAACCGGGGCCCTCTGGGGCACTTGTCTGCCGGTTGCTGTGCAGAGAGGACACCCAATTTCCTTCCAACTTTATCCTCAAGATCGGCAGTACCTCCATTGGATTGTTTACACCATAAGGGATTGCTCCTGGCTCCTCCCTTTGAGGACTTCAGATGCCCAGCTATTTGTGGGGCACCTACCTGATTTGATCCTCCGTGGTTCCAAATATTCGATCAATCCACAAACTATACTGCTGCATACATTGCCAGATAAATCCACACCAATCAGATGTTTTTAACCTTTGTGCATGCAATGAAAGCCCAGTTATGACCTAACTCTAGTACCACTTTGAACCACCCCTGAAGAAGAAGCAAGCATTTTGGCTTCGAAACATGTCGGGTTTCATAGTTCTAGCGTTATGAGTTTTGTCCCCCTGTCTATTTCATGCTTGTACATGTCTTTTTAACCCATTGTTTTTTGTATTCAATAAAATTTATTACCTTTTCTATTATATACAATTTTACCATTTTTATGTGCCTTCAAAGTCCCATTTAGGGGAACCCCTGTTTCTTGGGCTTGGAGACACGCAACCGGGGCCCTCTGGAAGGGCTTGGAGACACGCAACCGGGGCCCTCTGGAAGGGCTTGGAGACACGCAACCCGGGCCCTCTGGAAGGGCATGGAGACCGGCACCCGGGCCCTCTGGAAGGGCATGGAGACCGGCACCCGGGCCCTCTGGAAGGGCATGGAGACCGGCACCTGGGCCCTCTGGAAGGGCATGGAGACCGGCACCCGGGCACCCTGGAAGGTCATGGAGACCGGCACCCTGGAAGGTCATGGAGACCGGCACCCTGGAAGGGCATGGAGACTGGCAACCGGGCACTCTGGAAGGGCTGACACGGGCACCCCTGATAGGCTGGACACGGGCACCCCTGATGGACTTACTCTATACAAAAAGAAGGTTTTGCTTGGAGTTCTACTATAAGTGGCTTTTTTATTAATATCCTTTTATCAGGAGAGCTCCATTTGCTTTAACCTTAAACAATAACAAAGGGAAACAAATACAATCCCATTTTAAGTGGGCTCCAGCAACAATTGACCCACACCCGCCATGTGACCACCCAAGCTCCCCATGCAAGGTAAATCAACCGCAAATAGATGAGAGAGGAAGGAGCTCCGAGAACTTTCACCAATGCAAAGCTGCCCCCAAGCTGTAGCGCACTTCAGCAGCAGGCTTCCTTTACCCTGACACCTAGAGAGGAAGGCACAATAAACCACACACAAGTAATCCCAATAGTAAGGATAACCAAAAGGCACCACTGTGCCCCCCTTACCTGGGCCTGGCTAGTGCATGAGATTAGGCACCTGCTTCTGCTGTAGCAGCCAACAGTTTCTGCTTTCTTCATGTTGCACAGAGCAGCAGAATTCTGAATGCGGAGTGGCCAGGACCCGCAGATCACATGTGGCGAGCCTCCACCGCTGCAGCGGCTTCCCTTCACTGCAAGAACCACCTTGCAAGTCCTGGGCTGCATGACACAAGCTCATAACTCCGAACAGCATCGGGCACACAGGCACAGACAACCCTGCTGGCCACTGCTCCCCTGGGCTGGAGGAGGAAAAAAAGGCACTGCAACACCCCCATCATCCGACAAGAGGGAGGGTGCAGTGATGGTCAGAAGGCCCTCTGGAAGGGCTTGGAGACACGCAACCGGGGCCCTCTGGAAGGGCTTGGAGACAGGCAACCTGGGCCTTCTGGAAGGGCTTGGAGACAGGCAACCGGGGCCCTCTGGAAGGGCTTGGAGACAGGCAACCGGGGCCCTCTGGAAGGGCTTGGAGACAGGCAACCGGGGCCCTCTGGAAGGGCTTGGAGACAGGCAACCGGGGCCCTCTGGAAGGGCTTGGAGACAGGCAACCGGGGCCCTCTGGAAGGGCTTGGAGACAGGCAACCGGGGCCCTCTGGAAGGGCTTGGAGACAGGCAACCGGGGCCCTCTGGAAGGGCTTGGAGACAGGCAACCGGGGCCCTCTGGAAGGGCTTGGAGACACGCAACCGGGGCCCTCTGGAAGGGTTTGGAGACACGCAACCGGGGCCCTCTGGAGGGGCTTGGAGACACGCAACCGGGGCCCTCTGGAGGGGCTTGGAGACACGCAACCGGGGCCCTCTGGAGGGGCTTGGAGACACGCAACCGGGGCCCTCTGGAGGGGCTTGGAGACACGCAACCGGGGCCCGCTGGAGGGGCTTGGAGACACGCAACCGGGGCCCGCTGGAGGGGCTTGGAGACACGCAACCGGGGCCCGCTGGAGGGGCTTGGAGACACGCAACTGGGGCCCGCTGGAGGGGCTTGGAGACACGCAACCGGGGCCCTCTGGAGGGGCTTGGAGACACGCAACCGGGGCCCTCTGGAGAGGCTTGGAGACAAGCAACCGGGGCCCGCTGGAGGGGCTTGGAGACACGCAACCGGGGCCCTCTGGAGGGGCTTGGAGACACGCAACCGGGGCCCTCTGGAGGGGCTTGGAGACACACAACCGGGGCCCTCTGGAAGGGCTTGGAGACACGCAACCGGGGCCCTCTGGAGGGGCTTGGAGACACGCAACCGGGGCCCTCTGGAGGGGCTTGGAGACACGCAACCGGGGCCATCTGGAGGGGCTTGGAGACACGCAACCGGGGCCCTCTGGAGGGGCTTGGAGACACGCAACCGGGGCCCTCTGGAGGGGCTTGGAGACACGCAACCGGGGCCCTCTGGAGGGGCTTGGAGACACGCAACCGGGGCCCTCTGGAGGGGCTTGGAGACACGCAACCGGGGTCCTCTGGAGGGGCTTGGAGACACGCAACCGGGGCCCTCTGGAAGGGCTTGGAGACACGCAACCTGGGCCCTCTGGAGGGGCTTGGAGACACGCAACCGGGGCCCTCTGGAGGGGCTTGGAGACACGCAACCGGGGCCCTCTGGAGGGGCTTGGAGACACGCAACCGGGGCCCTCTGGAAGGGCTTGGAGACACGCAACCGGGGCCCTCTGGAAGGGCTTGGAGACACGCAACCGGGGCCCTC
Organism: Pelophylax lessonae; assembly: GCF_965119305.1. NCBI lineage: Eukaryota > Metazoa > Chordata > Amphibia > Anura > Ranidae > Pelophylax > Pelophylax lessonae. Next base: position 62,005 of record NW_028119998.1, read on the forward strand.
TGGAAGGGCTTGGAGACACGCAACCGGGGCCCTCTGGAAGGGCTTGGAGACACGCAACCGGGGCCCTCTGGAAGGGCTTGGAGACACGCAACCGGGGCCCTCTGGAAGGGTTTGGAGACACGCAACCGGGGCCCTCTGGAAGGGCTTGGAGACACGCAACCGGGGCCCTCTGGAAGGGCTTGGAGACACGCAACCGGGGCCCTCTGGAAGGGCTTGGAGACACGCAACCGGGGCCCTCTGGAGCACTTGGAAACACGCAACCGGGGCCCTCTGGAAGGGCATGGAGACCGGCACCTGGGCATTCTGGAAGGGCATGGAGACCGGCACCCGGGCACTCTGGAAGGGCATGGAGACCGGCACCCTGGCACTCTGGAAGGGCATGGAGACCGGCACCCTGGCACTCTGGAAGGGCATGGAGACCGGCACCCGGGCACACTGGAAGGGCATGGAGACCGGCACCCTGGAAGGGCATGGAGACGGGCACCCGGGCACTCTGGAAGGGCATGGAGACGGGCACCTTGGAAGGGCATGGAGACGGGCACCCGGGCACTCTGGAAGGGCATTTTCCTGTTATCAGGAGAGCTTCATTTGCTTTAAACTTAAATAACAAAGGGAAACAAATACAATCCCATTTTAAGTGGGCTCCAGCAACAATTGACCCACACCCGCCATGTGACCACCCAAGCTCCCCATGCAAGGTCAATCAACCGCAAATAGACAAGAGAGGAAGGAGCTCCGAGAACTTTTACCAATTCAAAGCTGCCCCCACGCTGTAGCGCACTTCAGCAGCAGGCTTCCTTTACCCTGACACCTAGAGAGGAAGGCACAATAAACCACACACAAGTAATCCCAATAGTAAGGATAACTAAAAGGCACCACTGTACCCCCCTTACCTGGGCCTGGCTAGTGCATGAGATGAGGCACCTGCTTCTGCTGTAGCAGCTAACAGTTTCTGCTTTCTCCATGTTGCACAGAGCAGCAGAATTCTGAGAATGCGGAGTGGCCAGGACCCGCAGATCACATGTGGCAAGCCTCCACCACTGCAGAGGCTTCCCTTCACTGCAATAACCACCTTGCAAGTCCTGGGCTGCATGACACAAGCTCATATAACTCCAAACAGCATCGGGCACACAGGCACAGACAACCCTGCTGGCCACTGCTCCCCTGGGCTGGAGGAGGAAAAAAAGGCACTGCAACACCCCCATCATCCGACAGGAGGGAGGGTGCAGTGATGGTCAGAAGGCCCTCTGGAAGGGCTTGGAGACACGCAACCGGGGCCCTCTGGAAGGGCTTGGAGACAGGCAACTGGGCACTCTGGAAGGGCATGGAGACCGGCACCCGGGCGCTCTGGAAGGGCATGGAGACCGGCACCCGGGCGCTCTGGAAGGGCATGGAGACCGGCACCCGGGCGCTCTGGAAGGGCATGGAGACCGGCACCCGGGCGCTCTGGAAGGGCATGGAGACCGGCACCCGGACGCTCTGGAAGGGCATGGAGACAGGCAACCGGGGCCCTCTGGAAGGGCTTGGAGACACGCAACCGGGGCCCTCTGGGGCACTTGTCTGCCGGTTGCTGTGTGGAGAGGACACCCAATTTCCTTCCAACTTTATCCTCAAGATCGGCAGTACCTCCATTGGATTGTTTACACCATAAGGGATTGCTCCTGGCTCCTCCCTTTGAGGACTTCAGATGCCCAGCTATTTGTGGGGCACCTACCTGACCTGATCCTCCGGGGTTCCAAATATTCGATCAATCCACAAACTATACTGCTGCATACATTGCCAGATAAATCCACACCAATCATATGTTTTTAACCTTTGTGCATGCAATGAAAGCCCAGTTATGACCTAACTCTAGTACCGCTTTGAACCACCCCTGAAGAAGAAGCAAGCATTTTGGCTTCGAAACATGTCGGGTTTCATAGTTCTAGCGTTATGAGTTTTGTCCCCCTGTCTATTTCATGCTTGTACATGTCTTTTTAACCCATTGTTTTTTGTATTCAATAAAATTTATTACCTTTTCTATTATATACAATTTTACCATTTTTATGTGCCTTCAAAGTCCCATTTAGGGGAACCCCTGTTTCTTTGGCTTGGAGACACGCAACCGGGGCCCTCTGGAAGGGCTTGGAGACACGCAACCGGGGCACTCTGGAAGGGCTTGGAGACACACAACCGGGGCACTCTGGAAGGGCTTGGAGACACACAACCGGGGCACTCTGGAAGGGCTTGGAGACACGCAACCGGGGCACTCTGGAAGGGCATGGAGACCGGCACCCGGGCACTCTGGAAGGGCATGGAGACCAGCACTCTGGAAGGGCATGGAGACCGGCACCCGGGCACTCTGGAAGGGCATGGAGACCAGCACCCGGGGCCCTCTGGAAGGGCATGGAGACAGGCAACCGGGGCCCTCTGGGGCACTTGTCTGCCGGTTGCTGTGTGGAGAGGACACCCAATTTCCTTCCAACTTTATCCTCAAGATCGGCAGTACCTCCATTGGATTGTTTACACCATAAGGGATTGCTCCTGGCTCCTCCCTTTGAGGACTTCAGATGCCCAGCTATTTGTGGGGCACCTACCTGATTTGATCCTCCGTGGTTCCAAATATTCGATCAATCCACAAACTATACTGCTGCATACATTGCCAGATAAATCCACACCAATCAGATGTTTTTAACCTTTGTGCATGCAATGAAAGCCCAGTTATGACCTAACTCTAGTACCACTTTGAACCACCCCTGAAGAAGAAGCAAGCATTTTGGCTTCGAAACATGTCGGGTTTCATAGTTCTAGCGTTATGAGTTTTGTCCCCCTGTCTATTTCATGCTTGTACATGTCTTTTTAACCCATTGTTTTTTGTATTCAATAAAATTTATTACCTTTTCTATTATATACAATTTTACCATTTTTATGTGCCTTCAAAGTCCCATTTAGGGGAACCCCTGTTTCTTGGGCTTGGAGACACGCAACCGGGGCCCTCTGGAAGGGCTTGGAGACACGCAACCGGGGCCCTCTGGAAGGGCTTGGAGACACGCAACCCGGGCCCTCTGGAAGGGCATGGAGACCGGCACCCGGGCCCTCTGGAAGGGCATGGAGACACGCAACCGGGGCCCTCTGGAAGGGCATGGAGACCGGCACCCGGGCACTCTGGAAGGGCATGGAGACCGGCACCCGGGCACTCTGGAAGGGCATGGAGACCGGCACCCGGGCACACTGGAAGGGCATGGAGACCGGCACCCTGGAAGGGCATGGAGACGGGCACCCGGGCACTCTGGAAGGGCATGGAGACGGGCACCTTGGAAGGGCATGGAGACGGGCACCCGGGCACTCTGGAAGGGCATTTTCCTGTTATCAGGAGAGCTTCATTTGCTTTAAACTTAAATAACAAAGGGAAACAAATACAATCCCATTTTAAGTGGGCTCCAGCAACAATTGACCCACACCCGCCATGTGACCACCCAAGCTCCCCATGCAAGGTCAATCAACCGCAAATAGACAAGAGAGGAAGGAGCTCCGAGAACTTTTACCAATTCAAAGCTGCCCCCACGCTGTAGCGCACTTCAGCAGCAGGCTTCCTTTACCCTGACACCTAGAGAGGAAGGCACAATAAACCACACACAAGTAATCCCAATAGTAAGGATAACTAAAAGGCACCACTGTACCCCCCTTACCTGGGCCTGGCTAGTGCATGAGATGAGGCACCTGCTTCTGCTGTAGCAGCTAACAGTTTCTGCTTTCTCCATGTTGCACAGAGCAGCAGAATTCTGAGAATGCGGAGTGGCCAGGACCCGCAGATCACATGTGGCAAGCCTCCACCACTGCAGAGGCTTCCCTTCACTGCAATAACCACCTTGCAAGTCCTGGGCTGCATGACACAAGCTCATATAACTCCAAACAGCATCGGGCACACAGGCACAGACAACCCTGCTGGCCACTGCTCCCCTGGGCTGGAGGAGGAAAAAAAGGCACTGCAACACCCCCATCATCCGACAGGAGGGAGGGTGCAGTGATGGTCAGAAGGCCCTCTGGAAGGGCTTGGAGACACGCAACCGGGGCCCTCTGGAAGGGCTTGGAGACAGGCAACTGGGCACTCTGGAAGGGCATGGAGACCGGCACCCGGGCGCTCTGGAAGGGCATGGAGACCGGCACCCGGGCGCTCTGGAAGGGCATGGAGACCGGCACCCGGGCGCTCTGGAAGGGCATGGAGACCGGCACCCGGGCGCTCTGGAAGGGCATGGAGACCGGCACCCGGACGCTCTGGAAGGGCATGGAGACAGGCAACCGGGGCCCTCTGGAAGGGCTTGGAGACACGCAACCGGGGCCCTCTGGGGCACTTGTCTGCCGGTTGCTGTGTGGAGAGGACACCCAATTTCCTTCCAACTTTATCCTCAAGATCGGCAGTACCTCCATTGGATTGTTTACACCATAAGGGATTGCTCCTGGCTCCTCCCTTTGAGGACTTCAGATGCCCAGCTATTTGTGGGGCACCTACCTGACCTGATCCTCCGGGGTTCCAAATATTCGATCAATCCACAAACTATACTGCTGCATACATTGCCAGATAAATCCACACCAATCATATGTTTTTAACCTTTGTGCATGCAATGAAAGCCCAGTTATGACCTAACTCTAGTACCGCTTTGAACCACCCCTGAAGAAGAAGCAAGCATTTTGGCTTCGAAACATGTCGGGTTTCATAGTTCTAGCGTTATGAGTTTTGTCCCCCTGTCTATTTCATGCTTGTACATGTCTTTTTAACCCATTGTTTTTTGTATTCAATAAAATTTATTACCTTTTCTATTATATACAATTTTACCATTTTTATGTGCCTTCAAAGTCCCATTTAGGGGAACCCCTGTTTCTTTGGCTTGGAGACACGCAACCGGGGCCCTCTGGAAGGGCTTGGAGACACGCAACCGGGGCACTCTGGAAGGGCTTGGAGACACACAACCGGGGCACTCTGGAAGGGCTTGGAGACACACAACCGGGGCACTCTGGAAGGGCTTGGAGACACGCAACCGGGGCACTCTGGAAGGGCATGGAGACCGGCACCCGGGCACTCTGGAAGGGCATGGAGACCAGCACTCTGGAAGGGCATGGAGACCGGCACCCGGGCACTCTGGAAGGGCATGGAGACCAGCACCCGGGGCCCTCTGGAAGGGCATGGAGACAGGCAACCGGGGCCCTCTGGGGCACTTGTCTGCCGGTTGCTGTGTGGAGAGGACACCCAATTTCCTTCCAACTTTATCCTCAAGATCGGCAGTACCTCCATTGGATTGTTTACACCATAAGGGATTGCTCCTGGCTCCTCCCTTTGAGGACTTCAGATGCCCAGCTATTTGTGGGGCACCTACCTGATTTGATCCTCCGTGGTTCCAAATATTCGATCAATCCACAAACTATACTGCTGCATACATTGCCAGATAAATCCACACCAATCAGATGTTTTTAACCTTTGTGCATGCAATGAAAGCCCAGTTATGACCTAACTCTAGTACCACTTTGAACCACCCCTGAAGAAGAAGCAAGCATTTTGGCTTCGAAACATGTCGGGTTTCATAGTTCTAGCGTTATGAGTTTTGTCCCCCTGTCTATTTCATGCTTGTACATGTCTTTTTAACCCATTGTTTTTTGTATTCAATAAAATTTATTACCTTTTCTATTATATACAATTTTACCATTTTTATGTGCCTTCAAAGTCCCATTTAGGGGAACCCCTGTTTCTTGGGCTTGGAGACACGCAACCGGGGCCCTCTGGAAGGGCTTGGAGACACGCAACCGGGGCCCTCTGGAAGGGCTTGGAGACACGCAACCGGGGCCCTCTGGAAGGGCTTGGAGACACGCAACCGGGGCCCTCTGGAAGGGCATGGAGACCGGCACCCGGGCCCTCTGGAAGGGCATGGAGACCGGCACCCGGGCCCTCTGGAAGGGCATGGAGACCGGCACCCGGGCCCTCTGGAAGGGCATGGAGACCGGCACCCGGGCCCTCTGGAAGGGCATGGAGACCGGCACCCGGGCCCTCTGGAAGGGCATGGAGACCGGCACCCGGGCCCTCTGGAAGGGCATGGAGACCGGCACCCGGGCACTCTGGAAGGGCATGGAGACCGGCACCCGGGCACTCTGGAAGGGCATGGAGACCGGCACCCGGGCACTCTGGAAGGGCATGGAGACCGGCACCCTGGAAGGTCATGGAGACCGGCACCTGGGCACTCTGGAAGGGCTGACACGGGCACCCCTGATAGGCTGGACACGGGCACCCCTGATGGGCTTACTCTATACAAAAAGAAGGTTTTGCTTGTAGTTCTACTATAAGTGGCTTTTTTATTAATTTCCTTTTATCAGGAGAGCTCCATTTGCTTTAACCTTAAACAATAACAAAGGGAAACAAATACAATCCCATTTTAAGTGGGCTCCAGCAACAATTGACCCACACCCGCCATGTGACCACCCAAGCTCCCCATGCAAGGTAAATCAACCGCAAATAGATGAGAGAGGAAGGAGCTCCGAGAACTTTCACCAATGCAAAGCTGCCCCCAAGCTGTAGCGCACTTCAGCAGCAGGCTTCCTTTACCCTGACACCTAGAGAGGAAGGCACAATAAACCACGCACAAGTAATCCCAATAGTAAGGATAACCAAAAGGCACCACTGTGCCCCCCATACCTGGGCCTGGCTAGTGCATGAGATTAGGCACCTGCTTCTGCTGTAGCAGCCAACAGTTTCTGCTTTCTTCATGTTGCACAGAGCAGCAGAATTTTGAGAATGCGGAGTGGCCAGGACCCGCAGATCACATGTGGCGAGCCTCCACCGCTGCAGCGGCTTCCCTTCACTGCAAGAACCACCTTGCAAGTCCTGGGCTGCATGACACAAGCTCATAACTCCAAACAGCATCGGGCACACAGGCACAGACAACCCTGCTGGCCACTGCTCCCCTGGGCTGGAGGAGGAAAAAAAGGCACTGCAACACCCCCATCATCCGACAAGAGTGAGGGTGCAGTGATGGTCAGAAGGCCCTCTGGAAGGGCTTGGAGACACGCAACCGGGGCCCTCTGGAAGGGCTTGGAGACAGGCAACCTGGGCCCTCTGGAAGGGCTTGGAGACAGGCAACCGGGGCCCTCTGGAAGGGCTTGGAGACAGGCAACCGGGGCCCTCTGGAAGGGCTTGGAGACAGGCAACCGGGGCCCTCTGGAAGGGCTTGGAGACACGCAACCGGGGCCCTCTGGAGGGGCTTGGAGACACGCAACCGGGGCCCTCTGGAGGGGCTTGGAGACACGCAACCGGGGCCCACTGGAGGGGCTTGGAGACACGCAACCGGGGCCCTCTGGAGGGGCTTGGAGACACGCAACCGGGGCCCGCTGGAGGGGCTTGGAGACACGCAACCGGAGCCCGCTGGAGGGGCTTGGAGACACGCAACCGGGGCCCTCTGGAGAGGCTTGGAGACACGCAACCGGGGCCCTCTGGAGGGGCTTGGAGACACGCAACCGGGGCCCTCTGGAGGGGCTTGGAGACACGCAACCGGGGCCCTCTGGAGGGGCTTGGAGACACGCAACCGGGGCCCTCTGGAGGGGCTTGGAGACACGCAACCGGGGCCCTCTGGAGGGGCTTGGAGACACGCAACCGGGGCCCTCTGGAAGGGCTTGGAGACACGCAACCGGGGCCCTCTGGAGGGGCTTGGAGACACGCAACCGGGGCCCTCTGGAGGGGCTTGGAGACACGCAACCGGGGCCCTCTGGAGGGGCTTGGAGACACGCAACCGGGGCCCTCTGGAGGGGCTTGGAGACACGCAACCGGGGCCCTCTGGAGGGGCTTGGAGACACGCAACCTGGGCACTCTGGAGGGGCTTGGAGACACGCAACCTGGGCCCTCTGGAGGGGCTTGGAGACACGCAACCGGGGCCCTCTGGAGGGGCTTGGAGACACGCAACCGGGGCCCTCTGGAGGGGCTTGGAGACACGCAACCGGGGCCCTCTGGAAGGGCTTGGATACACGCAACCGGGGCCCTCTGGAAGGGCTTGGAGACACGCAACCGGGGCCCTCTGGAAGGGCTTGGAGACATGCAACCGGGGCTCTCTGGAAGGGCATGGAGACCGGCACCCGGGCACACTGGAAGGGCATGGAGACCGGCACCCGTTCACTCGGGAAGGGCATGGAGACCGGCACCCGGGCACTCTGGAAGGGCATGGAGACCGGCACCCGGGCACTCTGGAAGGGCATGGAGACCGGCACCCGGGCACTCTGGAAGGGCATGGAGACCGGCACCCGGGCACTCTGGAAGGGCATGGAGACCGGCACCCGGGCACTCTGGAAGGGCATGGAGACCGGCACCCGGGCACTCTGGAAGGGCATGGAGACCGGCACCCGGGCACTCTGGAAGGGCATGGAGACCGGCACCCTGGAAGGGCATGGAGACGGGCACCCAGGCACTCTGGAAGGGCATGGAGACGGGCACCTTGGAAGGGCATGGAGACGGGCACCCGGGCACTCTGGAAGGGCATTTTCCTTTTATCAGGAGAGCTCCATTTGCTTTAAAATTAAACAATAACAAAGGGAAACAAATACAATCCCATTTTAAGTGGGCTCCAGCAACAATTGACCCACACCCGCCATGTGACCACCCAAGCTCCCCATGCAAGGTCAATCAACCGCAAATAGACAAGAGAGGAAGGAGCTCCGAGAACTTTCACCAATTCAAAGCTGCCCCCACGCTGTAGCGCACTTCAGCAGCAGGCTTCCTTTACCCTGACACCTAGAGAGGAAGGCACAATAAACCACACACAAGTAATCCCAATAGTAAGGATAACCAAAAGGCACCACTGTGCCCCCCTTACCTGGGCCTGGCTAGTGCATGAGATGAGGCACCTGCTTCTGCTGTAGCAGCCAACAGTTTCTGCTTTCTTCATGTTGCACAGAGCAGCAGAATTCTGAGAATGCGGAGTGGCCAGGACCCGCAGATCACATGTGGCAAGCCCCCACCACTGCAGCGGCTTCCCTTCACTGCAAGAACCACCTTGCAAGTCCTGGGCTGCATGACACAATGACTCAATGAGTATTATCCAAAGAACTGTCACAAATAGAGACACCAGGGTTGCAAATCACATCGTTTTTTGCGACCATACTTTGTGACTCTGCAGAACTCTTGATATTAAATTTTGTAGTGGAAATGCATAGGTTTGCTTGAAAGGCCCAGGTGGTACTGGGGCCTCCAAGCCCAGCATATCCTTCTGTACCATCAGAAGGAAGAACTGTTCTACTTTTTGGCTCTTCTGTGTGACAAACATGTCCACTCCTGTTTGACAATTTTATTGGACCAGGTTTTAGACTATTGTGGGGTTCAGTTCCCATTCTACCTGTTGGGTGAGATGGTAACTGATTCCCAATAGACCTGCTGATTTTAGCCGAGTCCCCATATCGTCCAGAGATGGGACCCACCTTTTGCCTAGTAGGTACTGAGGCCCTACTACCTTGATCCAAATCTTTATAAAGATCCTTGGCTCTGCTATCAGGCAAGGAGGAGAACCTCTGGGCTGCCTGAGAAAAGCTTGATGTTTCCCGCACATTGTAATGTGTAGGTAAGCATTTCTTACATCCAACATTGTCATACAGACATTTTGGTACAGATTTTTTCGGACCATGAACATGTTCACCCTGGAGAACTTTTGTTCTATTTTTAAGGGACAAGTCATAGTTGATTTTTGTACCACTTGGGAGACCAACTCCAATTGGTACCCTTCCCGATGCAGAAAGTAGGGACTGGCAGAGATGTTTTCCCATTGGGAAGCAAAATGGGTTAGTCTGCCCCCTACACTGACTCTGACGTCAGTTAGATTCTTTGGGTTTAGGCCCAGGTTTAAGGAACAACAAATTGTCCCCTTGTTTTCCTTTCCCAGAGCCTTTTTTCCTGGCTTTAAATGGTCTTTGACTCTTGCCTTGGATGTTTTGAAAGGAATATCTTCCTGATTTATACTTTCTCTTGGTGGGGAATTTTATCCCTTTTTCTGCGAATCTGGACAAGGTATCATCAAGTCCTGAACCGAAAAGCAATGAACCTTCAAAAGGCAGGGCACAAAGTCTTACTTTAGAGTTTGTATCACCTTCCCAAGCTTTGACCCAAAGCGCCCTTCTAGCAGAATTAACCAATGCTGCTGTTTTAGCAGATGCTGCTAATGACTCCACAGCTGCGTCTGCTAGATAGGACGCAGCTTTACTAATCAGGTTTAAGGAATTTATCAAATCTTGTGATCCTGCCATACTGTGGACACGTTTTAATAGTTCCTTAAGCCAAAAGTCTGTATTCCTGGCCACACAGGTATCAGCTAAGGCTACAGTGGTATTGTATGCATTTGAATCCCAGGCTTTACTTAATGCGGATTCAATCCTGCGATCCATGGGATCTGTAATATGCCCGGCATTTTCAAAGAACAAATCTGTTCCTTTTGATAATTGTGACAGGGGAGCATCAAGTTTAGGGTTTTTTGTAAATACCCTCAAAATCCTGAGGCTCAAAGGGAAACCTTTTCCAGTTTTTTGGTCTGGAAAAGGCATGTGTAGGTACCTTCCATTCCTGATGTATTATGTCCTTTAATGACTGATGAATGGGAATGGTTCTGTACTGGGCTTTCCCCAAGCCTTTGTACACTTTGTCTTTGCAAGAAGACTTTTTTGCTGGAATAGGAATCTCTTCAGTGTCATATACCACTTTGAGAAGATTTTGCATATATTCCAAGGGAAAAAGATTTTTAACTTCTGGATCCTCCTGTTCCCTAACCTGAGTTGAGGGAATGGATAAATTATCTTCCCAGAGGGATGGGGGTCCCATTGACCCCTCAGCATCTTGGGAGGATGCATTGTCTGCTCCTTCCATTGCTGGAACTAGAGGGATGGCTGCTGGAGCCTTAAAGGTTTGAACAGCAGCTGCTATTTCCTCCCTCATAGATTTAAGTAAATCTTTCATAAGGTCCTGCCCTGCCAATTTGTTAATGCAAGTCTGGCATAAGGGCTTTGTATAAGACCTAGATAACCTAACCCCACATTCCCCACATTTTTTAGTTGAGGATAGGGGTCTGGCAGGGGCTTCCTGTGCCGGTGGTGTACCTGTGACAACACATGGAAAAACAAGAAGAGAGGACACCATGAAGCGACATAATCTTCTTGCCTATCACTACGGCAACATACAGGAAAAGCATGGCATGGCATACCTGTCCTAATAGACAGCAGTGGGCCACCATCGGTATCACTTACCCGATCCTGTCGCCACCTGCGTTGCCGCTTTCTCCCCTGTGAGGACTGCGGCTGCTTGTGTCTCTTTTTGGGGCTTTCGCCCTCTCGGAGTCGGAGAGTCAGTCATGGTATCACCGAGTTCGCTCCGATCTGGCGTCTCCTCCACGCTGGGTTTCTTCCGGGAGTCAGCCGCTCCGCCCCTTCCGCCGGAACTTCCTGTCTCCATAGCGAGGCTTGGGGCTCACCGCTCGGCGGGAAATTCGAAATCCTTACCGCCCAACGAAGTGAATGGAGGAGACTTCCTGCAGAGACTAGCACGACTTCAGGTATGAGGGACCTTCCACGAGGCAAACCGCACTACCTGGTATGTTTGGCGACCTGAAAGCTCCTTTTTCCAAAGGACACAGCTAGGGAGGAACCTGCTATTAGGCCGACCGAAGCCGCCTTACAGGGGTACCGTCTTGGCCAGCTATTTGCCTCAGGTTAGTTAAAAAAAACAAACGTTCCGATGTGAGGTTGGAAACACAACTGAACTGGAGCTAAGGATGGGTGGGACCCTTTTAAACAGCTGCAAATTAGTTGTGTTTCCTGTGAGGCGGAGCCACAATCTCCCAATTGTAGGCCGTCCTGGAAGGATGAAAGGAGAAAAATTGCCTTTTTACATGCATTTTATTTGCTTAAAATAGTTACATGCTCTTGGCTGGAGACAGGCAACCGGGCACTCTGATGGGCTGGAGATAGGTGGTATCAGTGAAAGTAAAAAAATCCCAAAGTTTGGGTTGTCCCCATAAAAGAAATATAGAGGGGAAATATTCCAATGGGGACACTAGTTCTGGTGACCTGGCGGTTCCCAAGGAAATCCCTCAATCTGCAGGGATTTCTTCTAACTTCCTGTTTGGCTATGGGACACGAAGTGAAGGAAAACATCAGCAATGGGACAGATGGTGAAAAAATATCTGACTGAGGATATACCCCCCCCCCCCCTTACTCTATACAAAAATAAAGTTTTACTTGTAGTTATACTTTAAGTGGCTTTTTCCAGGAAGGGCACTTCATTTTAATCAGGTAATCTCTATTTGTTTTAACCTTAAACAATAACACAGGGAAACAAATAAAATTCAATTTTAAGTGGGCTCCAGCAAGAATTGGCCCACACCCACCATGTGACCACCCAAGCTCCCCATGCAAGGTCAAACAACCGCAAACAGAGGAGAGAGGAAGGAACTCCAAGAACCTTCACCAATGCAGAGCAACCCCCAAGCTGTAGCGCACTTCAGCAGCAGGCTTCCTTTACCCTGACACCCAGAGAGGAAGGCAATGGGCTGCATGACACCAGCTCACATAACTTCACACAGCTTCGGGCACACAGGCACAGACAACCCGGCTGGCCACTGCTCCCCTGGGCTGGTGGAGGAAAAAAGGCACTGCAACAATCCCATCATCCAACAGGAGGGGGGTGCTGGGATGAACAGAAAATCAGAAACAACCCTGTGTAAGGCCACCACTCTCCCCCCCCCCCACCCCCTCCAGTGAGAGCATAGCCCCCACTACAACAATTGCCTGCAGTGCCTCCATAGTGGAGGAAACACCATAACCGAGGGCATGGTGGAAGGGGTAGAACAAAAAGGCTTGCTATAGTGTTTCCTGGGAATTTGAGTGGAGCAACTCTCTCTCCAGGTGCAGTCGTGAAAGATGATTGGGGAAAGTGTAAAGGGTTAATTATACCCGATGCTGGATGAAAACAAAGGAGAGCTAAGTGCAAAATTTGGTTCAATGCTTCCAAGTCCTTACACACACCACTTCCAACCATAGGAGGTCCATGGATGAACTGCAGAAACCTATTAAAGAGCTGAATGGAGGAAAAGACCACATGGACCAGAAGCTTGAATCCAATAGACCCCCAGCTTTTTAAGAGCATTATTTAAGGCAGTGGTGGTCAACTTTCTTGACACAGGGGGTTTCAAGTGCAGACCCACACCACCAAAGGGACGCACATACAATTAAAAGTGAAGTTTACCCTTGAGGGTGGAAAAAAAAAAAAAAAAAAAATCGTAAAATGCACATATTATTGCAGGAAAAAAAAAGTGTGTACCCTTTCCTTATATCCCATGATCCTCCTAGATTTTCCTCTAAATATAAAAAACAACATAGGTTGCATATTCCAACGACTAAATTGTATGCTTACCAATTTACCAAACTGACCCAAACAGCAAAGTCTTGCCAGAGCCCAACCATGCTGCTCATTCTGATCCGCAAAGAGATTTAGAAAGAGGCTGGGCATAAATCAGCAGGGAAGGGGAATTACTGGCATTGTATACAAACAGTGCTAGAGAGGGCTTGATTACACAACATATCATTTGCATTTCAGATGAATGAAACACGGCTCTAGTAAAGCAGCCAATCACTATATGCATTGCCTATGAACTCTGCTTTGTTGGGACCACAAAGAGCATATGCGCAAGGGGAAATCATTTGCAATGCATTCTACACTGCTCCAGTGTGGGCATATAAATGAGCAACAATTAATGTCATAATAATGGCATAATAAAAGTATGTTAAGCTTTGGGTCCACAAAACTGAGTGGCTAAACCCAAGCAACTAGTTAGAATGAAAGCTCATAACTCAGTTCATCTCCTTCCTTACTCAGCATAAAACATTAAATATTTTTCAGTCCACAAAATTGAGAGGCTAACCCAAGCCATGAGTTACATTGATACCCACCATCCGCCAATGCCGCAGGAAAGGGATTTCATCTTGCTTGGAGTGTTCATGGCTTACCATTTTGCTTGGAGTGTTCATGGCTTCTCACTTTGCTGTTCATTGTTTCCACCTATTAATGGAAAAGATAAAATTTACAACGGCATCATGCCTATGTTTTCAGAGATAATGAAATATGAGATTTGGGTTAAAAACACAAAATGTAAACCATTTCATGAGAAAGACTTTCGCCTTGAACCTAAAATGCTTGCTGCATGGTTATAATAAATCTGGCTTCCCTGCTGTGGCATTGTATTCTGACAGCGAGGAGACTCCCCTGCTGTCAAAATATACAGATCAGCTCTGCAGCCTACTGCACTGATCGAGCGGGAATATACTGACTTCTGTAAACCACATTGGCCACACATGGATCGAAATTCAGCTGGGCCCTGCTGAACCAGCCACATTTTAATCCATGTATGGCCAGCTTAAGGAAGTTACAACTCTTTCTGAATACATGTCACAGTTTAGTTACTTTAAGGCTGGCTATACATGGAACCGTTTAACTGAACAGATTTCCCCATCCACACAATGTGGAAGGAGATGTCCTTCCAATTTTGTTAATGTATTTTAGACTCCTCCACTGTCAGATTACACTGATCATCACTTATTGAAAGGAACAACAAGCTGGCTCGAGAGAAGTCTTACCATTAGATCTACATTTCTGGAATAGGAACAGCCATAGTTTAACTGAAAATGCAGCCCAGTCCCTGCTGAACTGCTTGAATTGTGATCCATCTATAGCAAGTTTTAGTTTTTCAAGAGAATCAGCAGTCTCCAGTTGAATAAACCCATGAGGGAAGCCTCCATGTTTTCTTATGTTACTTCTATCAAAACCGCAAGATGCCTTGACACATGAAATTCTAGCCAACCAAAAAAAAACATGTATTGCTTTGTTTGCATTTAAACATTTTCATGCACTGCAAGACAGCATTTTAGTCTCAGATGGTAAAGTTACAGAAGTAATATTGAACAAGCAACTCTTATTTAACCACTTGAATACAAGGGCACTCTCACCCCCTGCCCAGGCCAATTTTCAGCTTTCAGCGCTCTCACACTTTGAATGACAATTACTCAGTCATGCAACGCTGTACCCAAATTTTTTATCCGTTTTAAAACAAATAGCGCTTTCTTTTGGTGGTATCTAATCGCCACTGAGTAATTAATTTTTTTGCGAAAAAAGTGAAATAAGAGCGAAAATGTAGAAAAAAAAAAAAAATTTTTATTTAGTTTCCATTATAACATTTTGCAAATAAGTAATTTTTTTTTCTCATAAATTTGAACTGCTACATATCTTTGGTAAAAATAACCCAAAATTACTGGGTATTATTATGTGTGACAGTTAGGGTTCTTTTACACTAGGATTCCGTCAAACGGACTCCGTTTATCTCAGCGGGGGATCGATCCGTCGATCCCCCGCTGAGCAGCCGGATGACAGCTGTTCTCCGCGCTGTGTGCGGAGATACAGCTGTCAGGTCCCTATGCATCTCTATGGGGGAATTGGATGGGAACGGACCGTCGGTCCATTCTCATTCGATCCCATCCGATCGACGGATGGAAAATAGGGTTTCCATCCGTCCAGATTTGATGGATCTGATGGGATGTCAGCGGACATGTCTCCGCTGACACCCGATGCCCCATAGAGATGCATGGGGTGTCCGTTCAAATCCACAAAAACAACTGACAGGCGGATTTGAACGGTCCGTCTGTGTGAAAGGGGCCTTATAGAGTCTATGGTGCCAATCATTAAAAATTGATCACACCTAATCACATCAGATGTACCGACGGGCCCATCTAATTTCTTGAGGCCCTGAAATGTTAGGACAGTAAAATGACCCCTTTTTGGAAAGTAGACATTCCAGGGTATTTAGTAAGAGGCATAGTGAGATTTTTGGAGTTATAATTCTTTCCCACAATTCTTGAGGAAATAAATACTTTATTTTTCACACAAAATTGTAATAACAAGTTATTTCTCACACACAGTATAGGCATACTTGCAATTACACCCCAAAATACATTCTGCTACTCCTCCTGAATATGGCAATACCACGTGTGAGACTTTTACACAGCCTGGCCACATACAGAGGCCCAACATGCAAAGAGCACCGTCCGGTGTTCTAGGAGCATAAATTATACGCAATTTCATAACGACCCAACACACTTTGAAGGCCCTGGAGCACAAGGACAATCGAATTACCAACAAAATGACCCCATTTGAAAAACACCCCAATGTATACTCTATGAGGCATTATGAGTCTTTTCTCTATGTCATTTTTTTCCACAAATTTTTAGAAAATGTGGAAAGAAAAATAAACATTTTTTATTTATTTTATCTACACAAAGCTGTCAATTTTAAAAGATATTCCTAACACATAGCATGTACACAGCAAAAATTACACCCCAAAATACATTCTGCTACTCCTCCGGAGTAAGGCGATACCAGGTGTGAGAGGCCCAACATCCAAGTAGCACCTTCAGGCGTTCTAGGAGAATTGCACATCTAATTTCATTACAACCAATCACACTTTTGAAGGCCCTGGAGGACCAGGACAATGGAAACACCCACAAAATGACCCCATTTTGGAAAGCAAACACCCTAACACAATCTTTGAGGCATGGGCTGGACACAGGCACCCGGGCGCCCTCTGGCGGGCTGGACACAGGCAACCGGGCGCCCTCTGGCGGGCTGGACACAGGCAACCGGGCGCCCTCTGGCGGGCTGGACACAGGCAACCGGGCGCCCTCTGGCGGGCTGGACACAGGCAACCGGGCGCCCTCTGGCGGGCTGGACACAGGCACCCGGGCGCCCTCTGGCGGGCTGGACACAGGCACCCGGGCGCCCTCTGGCGGGCTGGACACAGGCACCCGGGCGCCCTCTGGCGGGCTGGACACAGGCACCCGGGCGCCCTCTGGCGGGCTGGACACAGGCACCCGGGCGCCCTCTGGCGGGCTGGACACAGGCACCCGGGCGCCCTCTGGCGGGCTGGACACAGGCACCCGGGCGCCCTCTGGCGGGCTGGACACAGGCACCCGGGCGCCCTCTGGCGGGCTGGACACAGGCACCCGGGCGCCCTCTGGCGGGCTGGACACAGGCACCCCCCTGGGCCCTCCGACAGGCTGGACACAGGCGGCACCCGGGCCCTCCGACGGGCTGGACACAGGCGGCACCCGGGCCCTCCAACGGGCTGGACACAGGCGGCACCCGGGCCCTCTGATGGGCTGGACACAGGCAACCGGGCCCTCTGAGGGGCTGGACACAGGTGGTATCATTGAAAGTAAAAAAAGTTTGGGTGGTCCCCATAAAAGAAATAAAAGGGAAATATTCCAATAGCGACACCTTTTTTTTGGTGACCTAGCTGTCCCCAAGGAGGTCCCTCAATCTGCAGGAATTTCTTTTCCCTTCCTGTTTGGCTATGGGACAGGAATTGAAGGAAAATCTTGGTTATGGGACAGATGGCGAATCAATATCTGATTGAGGTTAATCCCCCCCCTTTACTCTATACATAAAGAAAGTTTTACTTGTAGTTCTATTTTAAGTGGCTTTTTCCAGGAAGGGCACTTCCTTTTATCAGGAGAGCTCTATTTGATTTAACCTTAAACACAGGGAAACAAATACAATCCCATTTTAAGTGGGCTCCAGCCATGTGACCACCCTTGCTCCCCATGCAAGGTCAAACAACCGCAAATAGAGGATAAAGGAAGGAGCTCTGAAAACCTTCACCAATGCAGAGTAGCCCCCCATCTGTAGCGCACTTCAACAGCAGGCTTCCATCACCCTGACACCCAAAGATGAAGGCACAATAAACCACACACAAAAAATCCCAATAGTAAGGATAACCGAAAGGAACACTGTACCCCCTTACCTGGGCCTGGCTAGTGAATGAGATGAGGCACCTGCTTCTGCCGTAGCAGCCAACAGTTTCTGGTTTCTACATGTTGCACAGTGCCGCGGAATGTTGAGAATGTGGTGTGGCCAGGTCCCGGAGCTCACATGTGGCAAGCCTCCACTACTACAGCGGCTTCCCTGCACTGCAGGAACCACCTTGTAAGTCCTGGGCTGCATGACACAAGCCCATATAACTCCGAACAGCGTCGGGCAAACAGGCACAGACAACTCTGCTGGCCACTGCTCCCCTGAGCTGGTGGAGGAAAAAAGGCACTGCAACACATCCATCATCCGACAGGAGGGGGTGCTGGGATGAGCAGAAAAAAACCTGGGTAAAAAACCTGGGTAAAAAACCACTCCCCCCTCCCCCTTCAGTGAGAGCATAACCCCCACTACAAAAGTTGCCTGCAGTGCCTCCATAGTGGAGGAAACACCATAACAGAATGGAATGGTGGAAGAGGTAGAACTTAAAGGCTTGCTGTGGTGTTTCTTGGGAATTTGGGTGCAGCAACTCTCTCCAGGTGCAGTCCTGATAGACGAATGGGGAAGTGTAAAAGGTTAATTATACCCGATGCTGAATGAAAACAGAGCTCAATGCCAATATTTGTTCAATGCTTCTTAAGTCCATGCACACACACCTTCCAGCCATGGTCCATGGATGAACTGCAGAAACCTATTAAAGAGCTGAATGGAAGAAGAGACCACATGAACCAGAAGCTTGAATCCAATAGACCCCCAGCTTTTTAAGAGCATTATTTAAGGCAGTGGTGGTCAACCTTATTGACACAGGGGGCTTCAAGTGCAGACCCATACCACAGGCACCCGGGCACTCTGGAAGGGCATTGAGACTGGCACCCGGGCACTCTGGAAGGGCATGGAGACCGGCACCCGGGCCCTCTGGAAGGGCATGGAGACCGGCACCCGGGCCCTCTGGAAGGGCATGGAGACCGGCACCCGGGCCCTCTGGAAGGGCATGGAGACCGGCACCCGGGCCCTCTGGAAGGGCATGGAGACCGGCACCCTGGAAGGTCATGGAGACCGGCACCCTGGAAGGGCATGGAGACCGGCACCCTGGAAGGGCATGGAGACCGGCACCCTGGAAGGGCATGGAGACCGGCACCCGGGCACTCTGGAAGGGCTGACACGGGCACCCCTGATAGGCTGGACACGGGCACCCCTGATGGGCTTACTCTATACAAAAAGAAGGTTTTGCTTGTAGTTCTACTATAAGTGGCTTTTTTATTAATTTCCTTTTATCAGGAGAGCTCCATTTGCTTTAACCTTAAACAATAACAAAGGGAAACAAATACAATCCCATTTTAAGTGGGCTCCAGCAACAATTGACCCACACCCGCCATGTGACCACCCAAGCTCCCCATGCAAGGTAAATCAACCACAAATAGATGAGAGAGGAAGGAGCTCCGAGAACTTTCACCAATGCAAAGCTGCCCCCAAGCTGTAGCGCACTTCAGCAGCAGGCTTCCTTTACCCTGACACCTAGAGAGGAAGGCACAATAAACCACACACAAGTAATCCCAATAGTAAGGATAACCAAAAGGCACCACTGTGCCCCCCTTACCTGGGCCTGGCTAGTGCATGAGATTGAGCACCTGCTTCTGCTGTAGCAGCCAACAGTTTCTGCTTTCTTCATGTTGCACAGAGCAGCTGAATTCTGAATGCGGAGTGGCCAGGACCCGCAGATCACATGTGGCGAGCCTCCACCACTGCAGCAGCTTCCCTTCACTGCAAGAACCACCTTGCAAGTCCTGGGCTGCATGACACAAGCTCATATAACTCCAAACAGCATCGGGCACACAGGCACAGACAACCCTGCTGGCCACTGCTCCCCTGGGCTGGAGGAGGAAAAAAAGGCACTGCAACACCCCCATCATCCGACAGTAGGGAGGGTGCAGTGATGGTCAGAAGGCCCTCTGGAAGGGCTTGGAGAGACACGCAACCGGAGCCCTCTGGAAGGGCTTGGAGACAGGCAACCTGGGCCTTCTGGAAGGGCTTGGAGACAGGCAACCTGGGCCTTCTGGAAGGGCTTGGAGACAGGCAACCGGGGCCCTCTGGAGGGGCTTGGAGACACGCAACCGGGGCCCTCTGGAGGGGCTTGGAGACACGCAACCGGGGCCCTCTGGAGGGGCTTGGAGACACGCAACCGGGGCCCTCTGGAGGGGCTTGGAGACACGCAACCGGGGCCCTCTGGAGGGGCTTGGAGACACGCAACCGGGGGCCCTCTGGAGGGGCTTGGAGACACGCAACCTGGGCCCTCTGGAGGGGCTTGGAGACACGCAACCTGGGCCCTCTGGAGGGGCTTGGAGACACGCAACCTGGGCCCTCTGGAGGGGCTTGGAGACACGCAACCTGGGCCCTCTGGAGGGGCTTGGAGACACGCAACCGGGGCCCTCTGGAGGGGCTTGGAGACACGCAACCGGGGCCCTCTGGAGGGGCTTGGAGACACGCAACCGGGGCCCTCTGGAGGGGCTTGGAGACACGCAACCGGGGCCCTATGGAGGGGCTTGGAGACACGCAACCGGGGCCCTCTGGAAGGGCTTGGAGAAACGCAACCGGGGCCCTCTGGAAGGGCTTGGAGACACGCAACCGGGGCCCTCTGGAAGGGCTTGGAGACACGCAACCGGGGCCCTCTGGAAGGGCTTGGAGACACGCAACCGGGGCCCTCTGGAAGGGCTTGGAGACACGCAACCGGGGCCCTCTGGAAGGGCTTGGAGACACGCAACCGGGGCCCTCTGGAAGGGCTTGGAGACACGCAACCGGAGCCCTCTGGAAGGGCATGGAGACCGGCATCCGGGCACTCTGGAAGGGCATGGAGACCGGCACCCGGGCACTCTGGAAGGGCATGGAGACCGGCACCCGGGCACTCTGGAAGGGCATGGAGACCGGCACCCGTGCACTCTGGAAGGGCATGGAGACGGGCACCCGGGCACTCTGGAAGGGCATGGAGACCGGCACCCGTGCACTCTGGAAGGGCATGGAGACAGGCACCCTGGAAGGGCATGGAGACGGGCACCCGGGCACTCTGGAAGGGCATGGAGACGGGCACCCGGGCACTCTGGAAGGGCACTTTCCTTTTATCAGGAGAGCTCCATTTGCTTTAAACTTAAACAATAACAAAGGGAAACAAATACAATCCCATTTTAAGTGGGCTCCAGCAACAATTGACCCACACCCGCCATGTGACCACCCAAGCTCCCCATGCAAGGTCAATCAACCGCAAATAGACAAGAGAGGAAGGAGCTCAGAGAACTTTCACCAATGCAAAGCTGCCCCCACGCTGTAGCGCACTTCAGCAGCAGGCTTCCTTTACCCTGACACCTAGAGAGGAAGGCACAATAAACCACACACAAGTAATCCCAATAGTAAGGATAACTAAAAGGCACCACTGTACCCCCCTTACCTGGGCCTGGCTAGTGCATGAGATGAGGCACCTGCTTCTGCTGTAGCAGCTAACAGTTTCTGCTTTCTCCATGTTGCACAGAGCAGCAGAATTCTGAGAATGCGGAGTGGCCAGGACCTGCAGATCACATGTGGCAAGCCTCCACCACTGCAGAGGCTTCCCTTCACTGCAATAACCACCTTGCAAGTCCTGGGCTGCATGACACAAGCTCATATAACTCCAAACAGCATCGGGCACACAGGCACAGACAACCCTGCTGGCCACTGCTCCCCTGGGCTGGAGGAGGAAAAAAAGGCACTGCAACACCCCCATCATCCGACAGGAGGGAGGGTGCAGTGATGGTCAGAAGGCCCTCTGGAAGGGCTTGGAGACACGCAACCGGGGCCCTCTGGAAGGGCTTGGAGACAGGCAACCGGGGCCCTCTGGAAGGGCTTGGAGACAGGCAACCGGGGCCCTCTGGAAGGGCTTGGAGACATGCAACCGGGGCCCTCTGGGGCACTTGTCTGCCATTGCTGTGTGGAGAGGACACCCAATTTCCTTCCAACTTTATCCTCAAGATCGGCAGTACCTCCATTGGATTGTTTACACCATAAGGGATTGCTCCTGGCTCCTCCCTTTGAGGACTTCAGATGCCCAGCTATTTGTGGGGCACCTACCTGACCTGATCCTCCGGGGTTCCAAATATTCGATCAATCCACAAACTATACTGCTGCATACATTGCCAGATAAATCCACACCAATCAGATGTTTTTAACCTTTGTGCATGCAATGAAAGCCCAGTTATGACCTAACTCTAGTACCACTTTGAACCACCCCTGAAGAAGAAGCAAGCATTTTGGCTTCGAAACATGTCGGGTTTCATAGTTCTAGCATTATGAGTTTTGTCCCCCTGTCTATTTCATGCTTGTACATGTCTTTTTAACCCATTGTTTTTTGTATTCAATAAAATTTATTACCTTTTCTATTATATACAATTTTACCATTTTTATGTGCCTTCAAAGTCCCATTTAGGGGAACCCCTGTTTCTTTGGCTTGGAGACACGCAACCGGGGCCCTCTGGAAGGGCTTGGAGACACGCAACCGGGGCCCTCTGGAAGGGCATGGAGACCGGCACCCGGGGCCCTCTGGAAGGGCATGGAGACCGGCACCCGGGCACTCTGGAAGGGCATGGAGACCGGCACCAGGGCACTCTGGAAGGGCATGGAGACCGGCACCCGGGCACTCTGGAAGGGCATGGAGACCGGCACCCGGGCACTCTGGAAGGGCATGGAGACCGGCACTCTGGAAGGGCATGGAGACCGGCACCCGGGCACTCTGGAAGGGCATGGAGACCGGCACCCGGGCCCTCTAGAAGGGCATGGAGACCAGCACCCGGGCACTCTGGAAGGGCATGGAGACCGGCACCCTGGAAGGTCATGGAGACCGGCACCCTGGAAGGGCATGGAGACTGGCACCCGGGCACTCTGGAAGGGCTGACACGGGCACCCCTGATAATCTGGACACGGGCACCCCTGATGGGCTTACTCTATACAAAAAGAAGGTTTTGCTTGTAGTTCTACTATAAGTGGCTTTTTTATTAATTTCCTTTTATCAGGAGAGCTCCATTTGCTTTAACCTTAAACAATAACAAAGGGAAACAAATACAATCCCATTTTAAGTGGGCTCCAGCAACAATTGACCCACACCCGCCATGTGACCACCCAAGCTCCCCATGCAAGGTAAATCAACCGCAAATAGATGAGAGAGGAAGGAGCTCCGAGAACTTTCACCAATGCAAAGCTGCCCCCAAGCTGTAGCGCACTTCAGCAGCAGGCTTCCTTTACCCTGACACCTAGAGAGGAAGGCACAATAAACCACACACAAGTAATCCCAATAGTAAGGATAACCAAAAGGCACCACTGTGCCCCCCTTACCTGGGCCTGGCTAGTGCATGAGATTGAGCACCTGCTTCTGCTGTAGCAGCCAACAGTTTCTGCTTTCTTCATGTTGCACAGAGCAGCAGAATTCTGAGAATGCGGAGTGGCCAGGACCCGCAGATCACATGTGGCAAGCCTCCACCACTGCAGCGGCTTCCCTTCACTGCAAGAACCACCTTGCAAGTCCTGGGCTGCATGACACAAGCTCATATAACTCCAAACAGCATCGGGCACACAGGCACAGACAACCCTGCTGGCCACTGCTCCCCGGGGCTGGAGGAGGAAAAAAAGGCACTGCAACACCCCCATCATCCGACAGGAGGGAGGGTGCAGTGATGGTCAGAAGGCCCTCTGGTAGGGCTTGGAGAGACACGCAACCGGGGCCCTCTGGAAGGGCTTGGAGACCGGCAACCTGGGCCTTCTGGAAGGGCTTGGAGACAGGCAACCTGGGCCTTCTGGAAGGGCTTGGAGACAGGCAACCGGGGCCCTCTGGAAGGGCTTGGAGACAGGCAACCGGGGCCCTCTGGAAGGGCTTGGAGACAGGCAACCGGGGCCCTCTGGAAGGGCTTGGAGACACGCAACCGGGGCCCTCTGGAAGGGCTTGGAGACACGCAACCGGGGCCCTCTGGAAGGGCTTGGAGACACGCAACAGGGGCCCTCTGGAAGGGCATGGAGACAGGCAACCGGGGCCCTCTGGGGAACTTGTCTGCCGGTTGCTGTGTGGAGAGGACACCCAATTTCCTTCCAACTTTATCCTCAAGATCGGCAGTACCTCCATTGGATTGTTTACACCATAAGGGATTGCTCCTGGCTCCTCCCTTTGAGGACTTCAGATGCCCAGCTATTTGTGGGGCACCTACCTGATTTGATCCTCCGTGGTTCCAAATATTCGATCAATCCACAAACTATACTGCTGCATACATTGCCAGATAAATCCACACCAATCAGATGTTTTTAACCTTTGTGCATGCAATGAAAGCCCAGTTATGACCTAACTCTAGTACCACTTTGAACCACCCCTGAAGAAGAAGCAAGCATTTTGGCTTCGAAACATGTCGGGTTTCATAGTTCTAGCGTTATGAGTTTTGTCCCCGTCTATTTCATGCTTGTACATGTCTTTTTAACCCATTGTTTTTTGTATTCAATAAAATTTATTACCTTTTCTATTATATACAATTTTACCATTTTTATGTGCCTTTAAAGTCCCATTTAGGGGAACCCCTGTTTCTTGGGCTTGGAGACACGCAACCGGGGCCCTCTGGAAGGGCTTGGAGACACGCAACCGGGGCCCTCTGGAAGGGCTTGGAGACACGCAACCGGGGCCCTCTGGAAGGGCTTGGAGACACGCAACCCGGGCCCTCTGGAAGGGCATGGAGACCGGCACCCGGGCCCTCTGGAAGGGCATGGAGACCGGCACCCGGGCCCTCTGGAAGGGCATGGAGACCGGCACCCGGGCCCTCTGGAAGGGCATGGAGACCGGCACCCGGGCCCTCTGGAAGGGCATGGAGACCGGCACCCGGGCCCTCTGGAAGGGCATGGAGACCGGCACCCGGGCACTCTGGAAGGGCATGGAGACCGGCACCCTGGAAGGTCATGGAGACCGGCACCCTGGAAGGTCATGGAGACCGGCACCCTGGAAGGTCATGGAGACCGGCACCCGGGCACTCTGGAAGGGCTGACACGGGCACCCCTGATAGGCTGGACACGGGCACCCCTGATAGGCTTACTCTATACAAAAAGAAGGTTTTGCTTGTAGTTCTACTATAAGTGGCTTTTTTATTAATTTCCTTTTATCAGGAGAGCTCCATTTGCTTTAACCTTAAACAATAACAAAGGGAAACAAATACAATCCCATTTTAAGTGGGCTCCAGCAACAATTGACCCACACCCGCCATGTGACCACCCAAGCTCCCCATGCAAGGTAAATCAACCGCAAATAGATGAGAGAGGAAGGAGCTCCGAGAACTTTCACCAATGCAAAGCTGCCCCCAAGCTGTAGCGCACTTCAGCAGCAGGCTTCCTTTACCCTGACACCTAGAGAGGAAGGCACAATAAACCACACACAAGTAATCCCAATAGTAAGGATAACCAAAAGGCACCACTGTGCCCCCCTTACCTGGGCCTGGCTAGTGCATGAGATTAGGCACCTGCTTCTGCTGTAGCAGCCAACAGTTTCTGCTTTCTTCATGTTGCACAGAGCAGCAGAATTCTGAGAATGCGGAGTGGCCAGGACCCGCAGATCACATGTGGCAAGCCTCCACCACTGCAGCGGCTTCCCTTCACTGCAAGAACCACCTTGCAAGTCCTGGGCTGCATGACACAAGCTCATATAACTCCAAACAGCATCGGGCACACAGGCACAGACAACCCTGCTGGCCACTGCTCCCCTGGGCTGGAGGAGGAAAAAAAGGCACTGCAACACCCCCATCATCCGACAGGAGGGAGGGTGCAGTGATGGTCAGAAGGCCCTCTGGAAGGGCTTGGAGACACTAACCGGGGCCCTCTGGAAGGGCTTGGAGACAGGCAACCTGGGCCTTCTGGAAGGGCTTGGAGACAAGCAACCTGGGCCTTCTGGAAGGGCTTGGAGACAGGCAACCGGGGCCCTCTGGAAGGGCTTGGAGACAGGCAACCGGGGCCCTCTGGAAGGGCTTGGAGACAGGCAACCGGGGGCCCTCTGGAGGGGCTTGGAGACACGCAACCGGGGCCCTCTGGAGGGGCTTGGAGACACGCAACCGGGGCCCTCTGGAGGGGCTTGGAGACACGCAACCGGGGCCCTCTGGAGGGGCTTGGAGACACGCAACCGGGGCCCTCTGGAGGGGCTTGGAGACACGCAACCGGGGCCCTCTGGAGGGGCTTGGAGACACGCAACCGGGGCCCTCTGGAGGGGCTTGGAGACACGCAACCGGGGCCCTCTGGAGGGGCTTGGAGACACGCAACCGGGGCCCTCTGGAGGGGCTTGGAGACACGCAACCGGGGCCCGCTGGAGGGGCTTGGAGACACGCAACCGGGGCCCTCTGGAGGGGCTTGGAGACACGCAACCGGGGCCCTCTGGAGGGGCTTGGAGACACGCAACCGGGGCCCTCTGGAGGGGCTTGGAGACACGCAACCGGGGCCCTCTGGAGGGGCTTGGAGACACGCAACCGGGCCCTCTGGAAGGGCTTGGAGACACGCAACCGGGGCCCTCTGGAAGGGCTTGGAGACACGCAACCGGGGCCCTCTGGAGGGGCTTGGAGACACGCAACCGGGGCCCTCTGGAGGGGCTTGGAGACACGCAACCGGGGCCCTCTGGAGGGGCTTGGAGACACGCAACCTGGGCACTCTAGAGGGGCTTGGAGACACGCAACCTGGGCCCTCTGGAGGGGCTTGGAGACACGCAACCTGGGCCCTCTGGAGGGGCTTGGAGACACGCAACCGGGGCCCTCTGGAAGGGCTTGGAGACACGCAACTGGGGCCCTCTGGAGGGGTTTGGAGACACGCAACCGGGGCCCTCTGGAGGGGCTTGGAGACACGCAACCTAGGCACTCTAGAGGGGCTTGGAGACACGCAACCTGGGCCCTCTGGAGGGGCTTGGAGACATGCAACCGGGGCCCTCCGGGGCACTTGTCTGCCGGTTGCTGTGTGGAGAGGACACCCAATTTCCTTCCAACTTTATCCTCAAGATCGGCAGTACCTCCATTGGATTGTTTACACCATAAGGGATTGCTCCTGGCTCCTCCCTTTGAGGACTTCAGATGCCCAGCTATTTGTGGGGCACCTACCTGACCTGATCCTCCGGGGTTCCAAATATTCGATCAATCCACAAACTATACTGCTGCATACATTGCCAGATAAATCCACACCAATCAGATGTTTTTAACCTTTGTGCATGCAATGAAAGCCCAGTTATGACCTAACTCTAGTACCACTTTGAACCACCCCTGAAGAAGAAGCAAGCATTTTGGCTTCGAAACATGTCGGGTTTCATAGTTCTAGCATTATGAGTTTTGTCCCCCTGTCTATTTCATGCTTGTACATGTCTTTTTAACCCATTGTTTTTTGTATTCAATAAAATTTATTACCTTTTCTATTATATACAATTTTACCATTTTTATGTGCCTTCAAAGTCCCATTTAGGGGAACCCCTGTTTCTTTGGCTTGGAGACACGCAACCGGGGCCCTCTGGAAGGGCTTGGAGACACGCAACCGGGGCCCTCTGGAAGGGCTTGGAGACACGCAACCGGGGCCCTCTGGAAGGGCTTGGAGACACGCAACCGGGGCCCTCTGGAAGGGCTTGGAGACACGCAACCGGGGCCCTCTGGAAGGGCATGGAGACACGCAACCGGGCACTCTGGAAGGGCATGGAGACCGGCACCCGGGAACTCTGGAAGGGCATGGAGACCGGCACCCGGGCACTCTGGAAGGGCATGGAGACAGGCAACCGGGGCCCTCTGGAAGGGCTTGGAGACACGCAACAGGGGCCCTCTGGGGCACTTGTCTGCCGGTTGCTGTGTGGAGAGGACACCCAATTTCCTTCCAACTTTATCCTCAAGATCGACAGTACCTCCATTGGATTGTTTACACCATAAGGGATTGCTCCTGGCTCCTCCCTTTGAGGACTTCAGATGCCCAGCTATTTGTGGGGCACCTACCTGACCTGATCCTCCGGGGTTCCAAATATTCGATCAATCCACAAACTATACTGCTGCATACATTGCCAGATAAATCCACACCAATCATATGTTTTTAACCTTTGCGCATGCAATGAAAGCCCAGTTATGACCTAACTCTAGTACCGCTTTGAACCACCCCTGAAGAAGAAGCAAGCATTTTGGCTTCGAAACATGTCGGGTTTCATAGTTCTAGCGTTATGAGTTTTGTCCCCCTGTCTATTTCATGCTTGTACATGTCTTTTTAACCCATTGTTTTTTGTATTCAATAAAATTTATTACCTTTTCTATTATATACAATTTTACCATTTTTATGTGCCTTCAAAGTCCCATTTAGGGGAACCCCTGTTTCTTTGGCTTGGAGACACGCAACCGGGGCCCTCTGGAAGGGCTTGGAGACACGCAACCGGGGCAAACTGGAAGGGCTTGGAGACACGCAACCGGGGCCCTCTGGAAGGGCTTGGAGACACGCAACCGGGGCCCTCTGGAAGGGCATGGAGAGCGGCACCCGGGGCACTCTGGAAGGGCATGGAGACCGGCACCCGGGCACTCTGGAAGGGCATGGAGACCGGCACCCGGGCACTCTGGAAGGGCATGGAGACCGGCACTCTGGAAGGGCATGGAGAACGGCACTCTGGAAGGGCATGGAGACCGGCACCCGGGCACTCTGGAAGGGCATGGAGACCGGCACCCGGGCACTCTGGAAGGGCATGGAGACCGGCACCCGGGCACTCTGGAAGGGCATGGAGACCGGCACCCGGGCACTCTGGAAGGGCATGGAGACCGGCACCCGGGGCCCTCTGGAAGGGCATGGAGACAGGCAACCGGGGCCCTCTGGGGCACTTGTCTGCCGGTTGCTGTGCGGAGAGGACACCCAATTTCCTTCCAACTTTATCCTCAAGATCGGCAGTACCTCCATTGGATTGTTTACACCATAAGGGATTGCTCCTGGCTCCTCCCTTTGAGGACTTCAGATGCCCAGCTATTTGTGGGGCACCTACCTGATTTGATCCTCCGTGGTTCCAAATATTCGATCAATCCACAAACTATACTGCTGCATACATTGCCAGATAAATCCACACCAATCAGATGTTTTTAACCTTTGTGCATGCAATGAAAGCCCAGTTATGACCTAACTCTAGTACCACTTTGAACCACCCCTGAAGAAGAAGCAAGCATTTTGGCTTCGAAACATGTCGGGTTTCATAGTTCTAGCGTTATGAGTTTTGTCCCCCTGTCTATTTCATGCTTGTACATGTCTTTTTAACCCATTGTTTTTTGTATTCAATAAAATTTATTACCTTTTCTATTATATACAATTTTACCATTTTTATGTGCCTTCAAAGTCCCATTTAGGGGAACCCCTGTTTCTTGGGCTTGGAGACACGCAACCGGGGCCCTCTGGAAGGGCTTGGAGACACGCAACCGGGGCCCTCTGGAAGGGCATGGAGACCGGCACCCGGGCCCTCTGGAAGGGCATGGAGACCGGCACCCGGGCCCTCTGGAAGGGCATGGAGACCGGCACCCGGGCCCTCTGGAAGGGCATGGAGACCGGCACCCGGGCACCCTGGAAGGTCATGGAGACCGGCACCCTGGAAGGTCATGGAGACCGGCACCCTGGAAGGGCATGGAGACCGGCAACCGGGCACTCTGGAAGGGCTGACACGGGCACCCCTGATAGGCTGGACACGGGCACCCCTGATGGACTTACTCTATACAAAAAGAAGGTTTTGCTTGGAGTTCTACTATAAGTGGCTTTTTTATTAATATCCTTTTATCAGGAGAGCTCCATTTGCTTTAACCTTAAACAATAACAAAGGGAAACAAATACAATCCCATTTTAAGTGGGCTCCAGCAACAATTGACCCACACCCGCCATGTGACCACCCAAGCTCCCCATGCAAGGTAAATCAACCGCAAATAGATGAGAGAGGAAGGAGCTCCGAGAACTTTCACCAATGCAAAGCTGCCCCCAAGCTGTAGCGCACTTCAGCAGCAGGCTTCCTTTACCCTGACACCTAGAGAGGAAGGCACAATAAACCACACACAAGTAATCCCAATAGTAAGGATAACCAAAAGGCACCACTGTGCCCCCCTTACCTGGGCCTGGCTAGTGCATGAGATTAGGCACCTGCTTCTGCTGTAGCAGCCAACAGTTTCTGCTTTCTTCATGTTGCACAGAGCAGCAGAATTCTGAATGCGGAGTGGCCAGGACCCGCAGATCACATGTGGCGAGCCTCCACCGCTGCAGCGGCTTCCCTTCACTGCAAGAACCACCTTGCAAGTCCTGGGCTGCATGACACAAGCTCATAACTCCGAACAGCATCGGGCACACAGGCACAGACAACCCTGCTGGCCACTGCTCCCCTGGGCTGGAGGAGGAAAAAAAGGCACTGCAACACCCCCATCATCCGACAAGAGGGAGGGTGCAGTGATGGTCAGAAGGCCCTCTGGAAGGGCTTGGAGACACGCAACCGGGGCCCTCTGGAAGGGCTTGGAGACAGGCAACCGGGGCCCTCTGGAAGGGCTTGGAGACAGGCAACCGGGGCCCTCTGGAAGGGCTTGGAGACAGGCAACCGGGGCCCTCTGGAAGGGCTTGGAGACAGGCAACCGGGGCCCTCTGGAAGGGCTTGGAGACAGGCAACCGGGGCCCTCTGGAAGGGCTTGGAGACAGGCAACCGGGGCCCTCTGGAAGGGCTTGGAGACAGGCAACCGGGGCCCTCTGGAAGGGCTTGGAGACACGCAACCGGGGCCCTCTGGAGGGGCTTGGAGACACGCAACCGGGGCCCTCTGGAGGGGCTTGGAGACACGCAACCGGGGCCCTCTGGAGGGGCTTGGAGACACGCAACCGGGGCCCTCTGGAGGGGCTTGGAGACACGCAACCGGGGCCCTCTGGAGGGGCTTGGAGACACGCAACCGGGGCCCTCTGGAGGGGCTTGGAGACACGCAACCGGGGCCCTCTGGAGGGGCTTGGAGACACGCAACCGGGGCCCGCTGGAGGGGCTTGGAGACACGCAACCGGGGCCCGCTGGAGGGGCTTGGAGACACGCAACCGGGGCCCTCTGGAGGGGCTTGGAGACACGCAACCGGGGCCCTCTGGAGGGGCTTGGAGACACGCAACCGGGGCCCGCTGGAGGGGCTTGGAGACACGCAACCGGGGCCCTCTGGAGGGGCTTGGAGACACGCAACCGGGGCCCTCTGGAGGGGCTTGGAGACACGCAACCGGGGCCCTCTGGAGGGGCTTGGAGACACGCAACCGGGGCCCTCTGGAGGGGCTTGGAGACACGCAACCGGGGCCCTCTGGAGGGGCTTGGAGACACGCAACCGGGGCCCTCTGGAGGGGCTTGGAGACACGCAACCGGGGCCCTCTGGAGGGGCTTGGAGACACGCAACCGGGGCCCTCTGGAGGGGCTTGGAGACACGCAACCGGGGCCCTCTGGAGGGGCTTGGAGACACGCAACCGGGGCCCTCTGGAGGGGCTTGGAGACACGCAACCTGGGCCCTCTGGAGGGGCTTGGAGACACGCAACCGGGGCCCTCTGGAGGGGCTTGGAGACACGCAACCGGGGCCCTCTGGAGGGGCTTGGAGACACGCAACCGGGGCCCTCTGGAGGGGCTTGGAGACACGCAACCGGGGCCCTCTGGAGGGGCTTGGAGACACGCAACCGGGGCCATCTGGAGGGGCTTGGAGACACGCAACCGGGGCCCTCTGGAGGGGCTTGGAGACACGCAACCGGGGCCCTCTGGAGGGGCTTGGAGACACGCAACCGGGGCCCTCTGGAGGGGCTTGGAGACACGCAACCTGGGCCCTCTGGAGGGGCTTGGAGACACGCAACCTGGGCCCTCTGGAGGGGCTTGGAGACACGCAACCGGGGCCCTCTGGAGGGGCTTGGAGACACGCAACCGGGGCCCTCTGGAGGGGCTTGGAGACACGCAACCGGGGCCCTCTGGAGGGGCTTGGAGACACGCAACCGGGGCCCTCTGGAAGGGCTTGGAGACACGCAACCGGGGCCCTCTGGAAGGGCTTGGAGACACGCAACCGGGGCCCTCTGGAAGGGCTTGGAGACACGCAACCGGGGCCCTCTGGAAGGGCTTGGAGACACGCAACCGGGGCCCTCTGGAAGGGCTTGGAGACACGCAACCGGGGCCCTCTGGAAGGGCTTGGAGACACGCAACCGGGGCCCTCTGGAAGGGCTTGGAGACACGCAACCGGGGCCCTCTGGAAGGGCTTGGAGACACGCAACCGGGGCCCTCTGGAAGGGCTTGGAGACACGCAACCGGGGCCCTCTGGAAGGGCATGGAGACCGGCACCCGGGCACTCTGGAAGGGCATGGAGACCGGCACCCGGGCACTCTGGAAGGGCATGGAGACCGGCACCCGGGCACTCTGGAAGGGCATGGAGACCGGCACCCTGGCACTCTGGAAGGGCATGGAGACCGGCACCCGGGCACACTGGAAGGGCATGGAGACGGGCACCCTGGAAGGGCATGGAGACGGGCACCCGGGCACTCTGGAAGGGCATGGAGACGGGCACCTTGGAAGGGCATGGAGACGGGCACCCGGGCACTCTGGAAGGGCATTTTCCTGTTATCAGGAGAGCTCCATTTGCTTTAAACTTAAATAACAAAGGGAAACAAATACAATCCCATTTTAAGTGGGCTCCAGCAACAATTGACCCACACCCGCCATGTGACCACCCAAGCTCCCCATGCAAGGTCAATCAACCGCAAATAGACAAGAGAGGAAGGAGCTCCGAGAACTTTTACCAATTCAAAGCTGCCCCCACGCTGTAGCGCACTTCAGCAGCAGGCTTCCTTTACCCTGACACCTAGAGAGGAAGGCACAATAAACCACACACAAGTAATCCCAATAGTAAGGATAACTAAAAGGCACCACTGTACCCCTCTTACCTGGGCCTGGCTAGTGCATGAGATGAGGCACCTGCTTCTGCTGTAGCAGCTAACAGTTTCTGCTTTCTCCATGTTGCACAGAGCAGCAGAATTCTGAGAATGCGGAGTGGCCAGGACCCGCAGATCACATGTGGCAAGCCTCCACCACTGCAGAGGCTTCCCTTCACTGCAATAACCACCTTGCAAGTCCTGGGCTGCATGACACAAGCTCATATAACTCCAAACAGCATCGGGCACACAGGCACAGACAACCCTGCTGGCCACTGCTCCCCTGGGCTGGAGGAGGAAAAAAAGGCACTGCAACACCCCCATCATCCGACAGGAGGGAGGGTGCAGTGATGGTCAGAAGGCCCTCTGGAAGGGCTTGGAGACACGCAACCGGGGCCCTCTGGAAGGGCTTGGAGACAGGCAACCCGGGGCCCTCTGGAAGGGCTTGGAGACAGGCAACTGGGCACTCTGGAAGGGCATGGAGACCGGCACCCGGGCGCTCTGGAAGGGCATGGAGACCGGCACCCGGGCGCTCTGGAAGGGCATGGAGACCGGCACCCGGGCGCTCTGGAAGGGCATGGAGACCGGCACCCGGACGCTCTGGAAGGGCATGGAGACAGGCAACCGGGGCACTCTGGAAGGGCATGGAGACCGGCACCCGGGCACTCTGGAAGGGCATGGAGACCAGCACTCTGGAAGGGCATGGAGACCGGCACCCGGGCACTCTGGAAGGGCATGGAGACCGGCACCCGGGGCCCTCTGGAAGGGCTTGGAGACACGCAACCGGGGCCCTCTGGGGCACTTGTCTGCCGGTTGCTGTGTGGAGAGGACACCCAATTTCCTTCCAACTTTATCCTCAAGATCGGCAGTACCTCCATTGGATTGTTTACACCATAAGGGATTGCTCCTGGCTCCTCCCTTTGAGGACTTCAGATGCCCAGCTATTTGTGGGGCACCTACCTGACCTGATCCTCCGGGGTTCCAAATATTCGATCAATCCACAAACTATACTGCTGCATACATTGCCAGATAAATCCACACCAATCATATGTTTTTAACCTTTGTGCATGCAATGAAAGCCCAGTTATGACCTAACTCTAGTACCGCTTTGAACCACCCCTGAAGAAGAAGCAAGCATTTTGGCTTCGAAACATGTCGGGTTTCATAGTTCTAGCGTTATGAGTTTTGTCCCCCTGTCTATTTCATGCTTGTACATGTCTTTTTAACCCATTGTTTTTTGTATTCAATAAAATTTATTACCTTTTCTATTATATACAATTTTACCATTTTTATGTGCCTTCAAAGTCCCATTTAGGGGAACCCCTGTTTCTTTGGCTTGGAGACACGCAACCGGGGCCCTCTGGAAGGGCTTGGAGACACGCAACCGGGGCACTCTGGAAGGGCTTGGAGACACACAACCGGGGCACTCTGGAAGGGCTTGGAGACACACAACCGGGGCACTCTGGAAGGGCTTGGAGACACACAACCGGGGCACTCTGGAAGGGCTTGGAGACACGCAACCGGGGCACTCTGGAAGGGCATGGAGACCGGCACCCGGGCCCTCTGGAAGGGCATGGAGACCGGCACCCGGGCCCTCTGGAAGGGCATGGAGACCGGCACCCGGGCCCTCTGGAAGGGCATGGAGACCGGCACCCGGGCCCTCTGGAAGGGCATGGAGACCGGCACCCGGGCACTCTGGAAGGGCATGGAGACCGGCACCCGGGCACTCTGGAAGGGCATGGAGACCGGCACCCGGGCACTCTGGAAGGGCATGGAGACCGGCACCCGGGCACTCTGGAAGGGCATGGAGACCGGCACCCTGGAAGGTCATGGAGACCGGCACCCGGGCACTCTGGAAGGGCTGACACGGGCACCCCTGATAGGCTGGACACGGGCACCCCTGATGGGCTTACTCTATACAAAAAGAAGGTTTTGCTTGTAGTTCTACTATAAGTGGCTTTTTTATTAATTTCCTTTTATCAGGAGAGCTCCATTTGCTTTAACCTTAAACAATAACAAAGGGAAACAAATACAATCCCATTTTAAGTGGGCTCCAGCAACAATTGACCCACACCCGCCATGTGACCACCCAAGCTCCCCATGCAAGGTAAATCAACCGCAAATAGATGAGAGAGGAAGGAGCTCCGAGAACTTTCACCAATGCAAAGCTGCCCCCAAGCTGTAGCGCACTTCAGCAGCAGGCTTCCTTTACCCTGACACCTAGAGAGGAAGGCACAATAAACCACACACAAGTAATCCCAATAGTAAGGATAACCAAAAGGCACCACTGTGCCCCCCATACCTGGGCCTGGCTAGTGCATGAGATTAGGCACCTGCTTCTGCTGTAGCAGCCAACAGTTTCTGCTTTCTTCATGTTGCACAGAGCAGCAGAATTCTGAGAATGCGGAGTGGCCAGGACCCGCAGATCACATGTGGCGAGCCTCCACCGCTGCAGCGGCTTCCCTTCACTGCAAGAACCACCTTGCAAGTCCTGGGCTGCATGACACAAGCTCATAACTCCAAACAGCATCGGGCACACAGGCACAGACAACCCTGCTGGCCACTGCTCCCCTGGGCTGGAGGAGGAAAAAAAGGCACTGCAACACCCCCATCATCCGACAAGAGTGAGGGTGCAGTGATGGTCAGAAGGCCCTCTGGAAGGGCTTGGAGACACGCAACCGGGGCCCTCTGGAAGGGCTTGGAGACAGGCAACCTGGGCCCTCTGGAAGGGCTTGGAGACAGGCAACCGGGGCCCTCTGGAAGGGCTTGGAGACAGGCAACCGGGGCCCTCTGGAAGGGCTTGGAGACAGGCAACCGGGGCCCTCTGGAAGGGCTTGGAGACAGGCAACCGGGGCCCTCTGGAAGGGCTTGGAGACACGCAACCGGGGCCCTCTGGAGGGGCTTGGAGACACGCAACCGGGGCCCTCTGGAGGGGCTTGGAGACACGCAACCGGGGCCCTCTGGAAGGGCATGGAGTCCGGCACCCGGGCACTCTGGAAGGGCATGGAGTCCGGCACCCGGGCACTCTGGAAGGGCATGGAGTCCGGCACCCGGGCACTCTGGAAGGGCATGGAGTCCGGCACCCGGGCACTCTGGAAGGGCATGGAGTCCGGCACCCGGGCACTCTGGAAGGGCATGGAGTCCGGCACCCGGGCACTCTGGAAGGGCATGGAGTCCGGCACCCGGGCACTCCTGAAGGGCATGGAGACAGGCAACCGGGGCCCTCTGGAAGGGCTTGTAGACACGCAACCGGGGCCCTCTGGAAGGGCGTGGAGACACGCAACCGGGGCCCTCTGGGGCACTTGTCTGCCGATTGCTGTGTGGAGAGGACACCCAATTTCCATCCAACTTTATCCTCAAGATCGGCAGTACCTCCATTGGATTGTTTATACCATAAGGGATTGCTCCTGGCTCCTCCCTTTGAGGACTTCAGATGCCCAGCTATTTGTGGGGCACCTACCTGACCTGATCCTCCGGGGTTCCAAATATTCGATCAATCCACAAACTATACTGCTGCATACATTGCCAGATAAATCCACACCAATCATATGTTTTTAACCTTTGTGCATGCAATGAAAGCCCAGTTATGACCCAACTCTAGTACCGCTTTGAACCACCCCTGAAGAAGAAGCAAGCATTTTGGCTTCGAAACATGTTGAGTTTCATAGTTCTAGCGTTATGAGTTTTGTCCCCCTGTCTATTTCATGCTTGTACATGTCTTTTTAACCCATTGTTTTTTGTATTCAATAAAATGTATTACCTTTTCTATTATATACAATTTTACCATTTTTATGTGCCTTCAAAGTCCCATTTAGGGGAACCCCCGTTTCTTGGGCTTGGAGACACGCAACCGGGGCCCTCTGGAAGGGCTTGGAGACACGCAACCGGGGCCCTCTGGAAGGGCTTGGAGACACGCAACCGGGGCCCTCTGGAAGGGCTTGGAGAAACGCAACCGGGGCACTCTGGAAGGGCTTGGAGACACGCAACCGGGGCACTCTGGAAGGGCTTGGAGACACGCAACCGGGGCACTCTGGAAGGGCTTGGAGACACGCAACCGGGGCACTCTGGAAGGGCTTGGAGACCGGCACCCGGGCACTCTGGAAGGGCATGGAGACCGGCACCCGGGCACTCTGGAAGGGCATGGAGACCGGCACCCGGGCACTCTGGAAGGGCATGGAGACCGGCACCCGGGCACTCTGGAAGGGCATGGAGACCGGCACCCGGGCACTCTGGAAGGGCATGGAGACCGACACCCGGGCACTCTGGAAGGGCATGGAGACCGGCACCCTGGAAGGGCATGGAGACCGGCACCCGGGCACTCTGGAAGGGCTGACATGGGCACCCCTAATAGGCTGGACACGGGCACCCCTGATGGGCTTACTCTATACAAAAAGAAGGTTTTGCTTGTAGTTCTACTATAAGTGGCTTTTTTCTTAATTTCCTTTTATCAGGAGAGCTCCATTTGCTTTAACCTTAAACAATAACAAAGGGAAACAAATACAATCCCATTTTAAGTGGGCTCCAGCAACAATTGACCCACACCCGCCATGTGACCACCCAAGCTCCCCATGCAAGGTAAATCAACCGCAAATAGACAAGAGAGGAAGGAGCTCCGAGAACTTTCACCAATGCAAAGCTGCCCCCAAGCTGTAGCGCACTTCAGCAGCAGGCTTCCTTTACCCTGACATCTAGAGAGGAAGGCACAATAAACCACACACAAGTAATCCCAATAGTAAGGATAACCAAAAGGCACCACTGTGCCCCCCTTACCTGGGCCTGGCTAGTGCATGAGATGAGGCACCTGCTTCTGCTGTAGTAGCCAACAGTTTCTGCTTTCTTCATGTTGCACAGAGCAGCAGTATTCTGAGAATGCGGAGTGGCCATGACCCGCAGATCACATGTGGCAAGCCTCCACCACTGCAGCGGCTTCTCTTCACTGCAAGAACCACCTTGCAAGTCCTGGGCTGCATGACACAAGCTCATATAACTCCAAACAGCATCGGGCACACAGGCACAGACAACCCTGCTGGCCACTGCTCCCCTGGGCTGGAGGAGGAAAAAAAGGCACTGCAACACCCCCATCATCCGACAGGAGGGAGGGTGCAGTGATGGTCAGAAGGCCCTCTGGAAGGGCTTGGAGACACGCAACCGGGGCCCTCTGGAGGGGCTTGGAGACACGCAACCGGGGCCCTCTGGAGGGGCTTGGAGACACGCAACCGGGGCCCTCTGGAAGGGCATGGAGTCCGGCACCCGGGCACTCTGGAAGGGCATGGAGTCCGGCACCCGGGCACTCTGGAAGGGCATGGAGTCCGGCACCCGGGCACTCTGGAAGAGCATGGAGTCCGGCACCCGGGCACTCTGGAAGGGCATGGAGTCCGGCACCCGGGCACTCTGGAAGGGCATGGAGTCCGGCACCCGGGCACTCTGGAAGGGCATGGAGTCCGGCACCCGGGCACTCCTGAAGGGCATGGAGACTGGCAACCGGGGCCCTCTGGAAGGGCTTGGAGACACGCAACCGGGGCCCTCTGGAAGGGCTTGGAGACACGCAACCGGGGCACTCTGGAAGGGCATGGAGACATGCAACCGGGGCACTCTGGAAGGGCATGGAGACACGCACCCGGGCACTCTGGAAGGGCATGGAGACACGCACCCGGGCACTCTGGAAGGGCATGGAGACCGGCACCCGGGCACTCTGGAAGGGCATGGAGACCGGCACCCGGGCACTCTGGAAGGGCATGGAGACCGGCACCCGGGCACTCTGGAAGGGCATGGAGACCGGCACCCTGGAAGGGCATGGAGACCGGCACCCTGGAAGGGCATGGAGACCGGCACCCTGGAAGGGCATGGAGACCGGCACCCTGGAAGGGCATGGAGACCGGCACCCTGGAAGGGCATGGAGACCGGCACCCGGGCACTCTGGAAGGGCTGACATGGGCACCCCTAATAGGCTGGACACGGGCACCCCTGATGGGCTTACTCTATACAAAAAGAAGGTTTTGCTTGTAGTTCTACTATAAGTGGCTTTTTTCTTAATTTCCTTTTATCAGGAGAGCTCCATTTGCTTTAACCTTAAACAATAACAAAGGGAAACAAATACAATCCCATTTTAAGTGGGCTCCAGCAACAATTGACCCACACCCGCCATGTGACCACCCAAGCTCCCCATGCAAGGTAAATCAACCGCAAATAGACAAGAGAGGAAGGAGCTCCGAGAACTTTCACCAATGCAAAGCTGCCCCCAAGCTGTAGCGCACTTCAGCAGCAGGCTTCCTTTACCCTGACATCTAGAGAGGAAGGCACAATAAACCACACACAAGTA
Organism: Pelophylax lessonae; assembly: GCF_965119305.1. NCBI lineage: Eukaryota > Metazoa > Chordata > Amphibia > Anura > Ranidae > Pelophylax > Pelophylax lessonae. The sequence continues at coordinate 101,055 of NW_028119998.1, forward strand.
ATCCCAATACTAAGGATAACCAAAAGGCACCACTGTGCCCCCCTTACCTGGGCCTGGCTAGTGCATGAGATGAGGCACCTGCTTCTGCTGTAGTAGCCAACAGTTTCTGCTTTCTTCATGTTGCACAGAGCAGCAGAATTCTGAGAATGCGGAGTGGCCATGACCCGCAGATCACATGTGGCAAGCCTCCACCACTGCAGCGGCTTCTCTTCACTGCAAGAACCACCTTGCAAGTCCTGGGCTGCATGACACAAGCTCATATAACTCCAAACAGCATCGGGCACACAGGCACAGACAACCCTGCTGGCCACTGCTCCCCTGGGCTGGAGGAGGAAAAAAAGGCACTGCAACACCCCCATCATCCGACAGGAGGGAGGGTGCAGTGATGGTCAGAAGGCCCTCTGGACGGGCTTGGAGACACGCAACCGGGGCCCTCTGGACGGGCTTGGAGACACGCAACCGGGGCCCTCTGGACGGGCTTGGAGACACGCAACCGGGGCCCTCTGGACGGGCTTGGAGACACGCAACCGGGGCCCTCTGGACGGGCTTGGAGACACGCAACCGGGGCCCTCTGGACGGGCTTGGAGACACGCAACCGGGGCCCTCTGGACGGGCTTGGAGACACGCAACCGGGGCCCTCTGGAAGGGCTTGGAGACACGCAACCGGGGCCCTCTGGAAGGGCTTGGAGACACGCAACCGGGGCCCTCTGGAAGGGCTTGGAGACACGCAACCGGGGCCCTCTGGAAGGGCTTGGAGACACGCAACCGGGGCCCTCTGGAAGGGCTTGGAGACACGCAACCGGGGCCCTCTGGAAGGGCTTGGAGACACGCAACCGGGGCCCTCTGGAAGGGCTTGGAGACACGCAACCGGGGCCCTCTGGAAGGGCTTGGAGACACGCAACCGGGGCCCTCTGGAAGGGCTTGGAGACACGCAACCGGGGCCCTCTGGAAGGGCTTGGAGACACGCAACCGGGGCCCTCTGGAAGGGCTTGGAGACACGCAACCGGGGCCCTCTGGAAGGGCTTGGAGACACGCAACCGGGGCCCTCTGGAAGGGCTTGGAGACACGCAACCGGGGCCCTCTGGATGGGCTTGGAGACACGCAACCGGGGCCCTCTGGATGGGCTTGGAGACACGCAACCGGGGCCCTCTGGAAGGGCTTGGAGACACGCAACCGGGGCCCTCTGGAAGGGCTTGGAGACACGCAACCGGGGCCCTCTGGAAGGGCTTGGAGACACGCAACCGGGGCCCTCTGGAAGGGCTTGGAGACAGGCAACCGGGGCCCTCTGGAAGGGCTTGGAGACAGGCACCCGCGTACTTCTGATGGGCTTGGAGACAGGCACCCGCGCACTTCTGACGGGCTGGAGACAGGCACCCGCGCACTTCTGACGGGCTGGAGACAGGCACCCGCGCACTTCTGACGGGCTGGAGACAGGCACCCGCGCACTTCTGACGGGCTGGAGACAGGCACCCGCGCACTTCTGACGGGCTGGAGACAGGCACCCGCGCACTTCTGACGGGCTGGAGACAGGCACCCGCGCACTTCTGACGGGCTGGAGACAGGCACCCGCGCACTTCTGACGGGCTGGAGACAGGCACCCGCGCACTTCTGACGGGCTGGAGACAGGCACCCGCGCACTTCTGACGGGCTGGAGACAGGCACCCGCACACTTCTGACGGGCTGGAGACAGGTACTCAGGCACTTCTGATGAGCAGAAGACCGGTGGGATCATTGGAATTAAAAAAATACCAAAGTTTTGGTTATCCCTATGAAAGAAATAGAGAGGAAATATTACAATGGGGACACTTGTTCTGGTGACCTGGCGGTCCCCATGGAAAACTCTTAATCTGCAGGGATTTCTTTTCAGTTCCTGTTCAGCTATGGGACAGGAAATAAAGGAAAATCTCGGCAATGGGACAGATGGCAAAAAATATCTCAGGTTATAACCCCCCCCTTTACTCTATACAAAAATAAGGTTTTGCTTGTAGTTCTACTTTAAATGGCTTTTTTCTTTACTTCACTTTTTTTTATCAGGAAAGCTCTATTTGCTTTAACCTTAAACAATAACAAAGGGAAACAAATACAATCCCATTTTAAGTGGGCTCCAGCAAGAATTGACCCACCCCCACCATGTGACCACCCAAGCTCCCCATGCAAGGTCAAACAACCGCAAATAGAGGAGAGAGGAGAGAGGAAGGAGCTCTGAAAACCTTCACCAATGCAGAGCAGCACCCCAGCTTTAGCGCAGTTCAGCAGCAGACTTCCATCACCCTTTACTTATATCTCATGATCCTCCTAGATTTTCTTGTAGCTAAAAAACACAGGTTACATATTCTAACTACTAAATCGTATGCTTACCAATTTACCAAACTAACCCAAACAGCAAAGTCTTGCCAGAGCCCAACCATACTGATCATTCAGATGATCCGCAACAAGATTTAGATAGAGTTAGATAGCTCCAGGCTGGGCATAAATCAGCAGCGAAGGGGAATTACTGGCATTGTATACAAACAACGCTAGAGAGGGCTTGATAACGCAACATATCATTTGCATTGCATATGAACGAAACACGGCTCTAGTAAAGCAGCCAATAACTATATGCATTGCCTATGAACTCTACCTTGTTGGGACCACAAAGAGCATATGCGCAAGGTAAAATCATTTGCAATGCATTCTACACTGCTCCAGGGTGGGCATATAAATGAGCAGCAAAGGGGAATTAATGGCACTGTATTCGAACAATGCTCAACTGGACTTCAATACACATCATTTGCATTTCATCCCATCACTCCAGCACAGGAACCAGGCACTATGGGGATAGCATACGAATGCTGTTCTGTTGGGACCACAAAGAGCCTGCAATCAATGGGAAATTATTTGCAACCGCGTACTATACTGCTCCAAGGTGGGCATTAATGAGCAGCAATCAGGGAATTAACAGCCTTTTATACAAAGCTACATTGGGCTTTGGGAGAGGGACATTTCCATTGTAAGCCACAATCAAACATCTAGAGTGATTGTTAGGATGCACTGGGAGCAGTTGGAGAGAAAACTGAATCTGATCTAGCCCTGACTTTCTCGGAGGAGTGGGCACTCCTCCCCCAATCCAGCAAGGACTTTGATAGCCCCAGTCCCTCAACCCTCTACTACAGAACAGCCCAGCAACCAAGCGGGGGCTCCCTGTACACTTTCACAAGAGGGATCTCAGTGTGGGGATATTTAGCAAGCTATAGAATATAGTGGTAAAATATGTAGTAAAGCTTTGGGTCCACAAAACTGAGTGGCTAAACCCAAGCAACGTGTTATGATGAAAGCTCATAACTCAGTTGATCGCCTTCCTTACTCAGCATAACAAAACACTAAGTACGTTAATTTTTGGGTCCACAAAATTGAGTGGCTAAACCCAACCAATGAGTTATGATGAAAGCTCATAACTCATTTGCTTTTCTTCCTTACTCAGCATTGCAAAACTTATTACATTCATTTTTCGGTCCACAAAATTGAGTGGCAAACTCAAGCCATGAGCTACATTGGTACCCACCATCCGTTAATGCTGCAGGAGCAGAAAAGGGATTTCATCTTGCTTGGAGTGTTCATGGCTTCCAATTTTGCTTGGAGTGTTCATGGCTTCCCACCTTGCTGATCATTGCTTCCAACTATTAATGGAAAAGATAAAATTTACAATGGCATCATGCCTATGTTTTCAAAGATAATGAAATAGGAGATTTTAGTTAAAAACACACACAATATAAACCATGTCGTGAGAAAGACTTTCACCGTGAACCTAAAATGCTTGCTGCATGGTTGTTATGGTTAAATCTGGCTTCACTGTGTTCCAGATCGCCTTCAGGAATCTTCCCTGCTGTGGCATTGTATTGTGACAGCGGGGAGACTCCCCTGCTGTTTAACCACTTGCCGACCGCCGCAAGTACATATACTGAGGCGGTCAGCCCCGGCCAGGCAAAGTGACGTACCCGGTACGTCACTAGCCTTCGCCGCTCTGGCGCCCGCGGTCCCGCCGATGATTCGATTGGGTTCAGAACGATCAGTCATCAGGTCCAGGGCAATCATTTTTGGCCTGGACCTGTTGATCGGTCCTGCCCAATCAAATGACACTAATGCCCCGTACACACGTGCAGATTATCTGCAGACTTTTGTCTGCAGACTTACCTTTTCTATGTAGTGCAAGGGCCTGCCGGATTGCATACAAATTGAAAGTGTTTAGGTTTGACCTCATATTATATGGTTTTGGTAAGTCTGCAGACAAAAGTCTGCAGATAATCTGCACGTGTGTATGGGGCATAAGCCTGTGAAATGTAAACACAGGCTTAGAGAAGAGGTGCCCTCCCCTCCCATCGTCCTTTTTGGATCCAGTGTGAGAGGAAAGCACATCTAACTGAGTAACTGCACAAGCACACCCACACACAGGTAGATAGGCACATTTAACCCCCGATCGCCCCCCCCCCAATTAACCCCTACAGCCCCTGACACAACACACACTGTATACAGCATATAGCATTTTCCTATATACCTGTATAAGTGTGATTTGTGGTCAGATGTATCGCTTGCGACCCCCCCTTTTCCACTTAAATTACCCCCCACCCCCCCAATAAAGATTTAACCCCCTGATCCCCCCGATCACCTCCAGTTAACCCCTACCCCGCTGTCACATTCAACACTAATACAAACGTAATATACAGTGTTTTTGTATTAGTGTGATTGTGATCAGAATTAGCGCAGGCGACTACGTTTCTGTCCCAAGAAGGTTTAGGGTCCCCGCCACCCCCCCAATAAAGATTTAACCCTCTGATCCCCCCTACACCACCTGCCACAACACACACTGTATACAGTATATAGCATTTTCTATATACCCGTATAAGTGTGACTTGTGACCAGGTTTAGCGCTTGCCACCATTTCTTTTATCTGTAGGATACCCGCCAGCCCCTCCCAATAAAGATTTAACCCCCTGATCACATCCAGTTAACCCCTTCCCCCCTGTCACATTGCACACTAATACTCACATAATATACTGTTTTTACTGCATTATGTATTAGTGTGCTTGTGACTTGAGTTTGCGCTAGCGAGTTAGTTTATATCCCAAAGGAGATTTGGGGTCCCCGCAGACCCCTGGCGCATAGTTAGAAATAACCCCTTGATTACCACACACATACGCACACATACACTTTCATTACTAGTATAGTGTTTGAACAGATCAATATCTGATCAGAACTATACTAGCACCCCCATAGTTTGGGGTTCCCAAAACTAGGTTTTTGCACGGTCAGCACTGATTCCTGCCAGCGCCTGCGTTTAACCCTTTCACCCAGGCAAGTGTAGTAATCAATAGATTATTGTCACTTACAAAAAAACACAACACACAAAACTGCTGTGTTAAGAGTCAGGCCTGATCCCTGCTAGCATTAGCAGTTTTTTTGGTAGCGCTTGAAATAGTCCTTGACAACCAGGTGCTTTTATTACCTGTGAGTCGCACCACTGTACCGGTAAATTTAGTTACCAAAATGGCCAAACGTTGGTACAGTGGTGAAGAGGTATATAATATACTGTCCGTGTCAGATGATAGCGATAGGGAAGCTACACTGGCAGAATCAGGGTCAGTATATGAACCAGATGACGGCAGCAGCTCCCTGACAGATAGCTCAGACGAAAGATGGGTCCCTGTTAGACCTAGGCGTACTAGGGAATGGGGGGGGGGTACAGATGTAGAATTAGCCAGTGGAAAGCAAGATTCAGAGGGCAGAAATGGGGGCACTAGCGGTAGGGTGTTCGGAGCTCCTAAACCCAGGGTGGGTACGGGGAAAAAAATCAAGAGAACAGCCTAAAAACATCAAATGAGGATAAATATAACCGATCAAAATTAAGAGGAGGTTTGTATACCAATGCCAGAAGCCTGACCAACAAGATGGGAGAGCTGGAGCTACTGATGTTTGAGGAGGACTTAGATTTTGTGGGTATAACTGAGACTTGGTTTGACAGCTCTCATGATTGAATGGCGAACATTCAGGGGTATTCCCTTTATCGCAGGGATAGAGAGGGTAAAAAAGGGGGAGGGGTATGTCTGTATATTAAGAACAGTATACAGGTAAATATGAGGGATGATATTAATAATGGAGCTAAGGACGAGGCAGAATCCCTATGGGTAGAGCTTCAAAGGGAAGGCACGGTGGGGATGGTAATATTGGGCGTATGCTATAGGCCCCCCAAACAGAGGGAGGAGGGTGAGGCGGACCTCATGTTACAGATAGGATTGGCAGCAAGGATGGGAAATGTCATAATGGGGGACTTTAATTATCCGGATATGGACTGGGCAGAAGGAACCGTGCACTCAGCCAAGGCTAGGCAGTTCCTAAATATTTTGCAGGACAATTTCATGGGTCAAATGGTGAATGCACCGACAAAAAACAATGCGGTACTTGACTTACTGATTACCAACAATACAGACCTGCTCACGGATATAGAAATACGGGAAAACTTAGGGAGCAGTGACCATAGGTCAATTGGTTTCAGTATTAATTACAGTAATAGGAAACATAAGGGTAATATTAAGACGCTGAATTTCAAAAGAGCCAATTTCCCTAAACTGCGCTCACTGCTAGAAAATATAAAATGGGATAGAACCCTGGGAACAAAGAACACGGAGGAAAAATGGGAGTGCTTCAAGAGCATACTTAAGGGGGTGGGCCAGTGCATTCCACAGGGAAATAAATTTAAAAGAGCAAAACTAAACCCAGGGTGGCTAAATTCCAACATAAAAATGTATATTAGAGCTAAAGAAAAGGCCTTCAAAAAATACAAGACTGAGGGGTCAGTGGCAGCATTTAAGCATTATAAAGAGTGTAATAAGAAATGTAAAGATGAAATCAGGGCGGCTAAAATAGAACACGAGAGACATAGCGGAGGAGAGTAAAAAGAACCCCAAGAAGTTCTTTAAGTATATAAACAGTAAGAAAGCGAGGCCAGAACACATTGGCCCCATAAAAGATGATAAAGGAAAAATGGCCACTGAGGACAGAGAAAAGGCGGAAGTGTTAAATAATTTCTTTTCTTCAGTCTTCACAAAGGAATCGGGGGGCTACACGAACCTTGCTTGTAAGGCCGAACTAAATAATACACCTCAGGAAGTGCCGCCATGGCTAACAGAGGATAGACTTAGAGCTAAACTTGAGAAACTTAACATAAATAAATCCCCGGGACCGGATGGCTTGCACCCGAGGGTTCTTAAAGAGCTCAGCCTGGTGATTGCCAGACCATTATTCTTGATCTTTAAGGATAGTTTACAGACGGGTATGGTGCCAGCTGATTGGAAAAAAGCCAACGTGGTACCAATATTTAAAAAGGGGCAGAGATATATCCCGGGTAACTATAGGCCGATCAGCCTAACATCTGTAGTCTGCAAAATATTGGAGGGGATGTTAAGGGACCACATACAAGACTTTAGTAATGAAAACGGTATTATAAGTATTAATCAGCACGGATTCATGAAAAATCGTTCGTGCCAAACCAATCTATTAACCTTCTATGATGAAGTGAGCTGCCACCTAGATAAAGGTAAGCCTGTAGATGTGGTGTATCTGGACTTTGCAAAGGCCTTTGATACCGTTCCCCACAAACGCTTACTGTACAAACTAAGGAAGATAGGTATGGACCATAAGGTGAGTACCTGGATAGAGAACTGGCTCCAGGGGAGAGTACAGAGGGTGGTGATTAATGGGGAGTACTCGGATTGGGCGGGTGTGGAAAGTGGGGTCCCCCAGGGTTCTGTCCTGGGACCAATCCTGTTTAATTTATTCATAAATGATCTGGAGGAGGGGATATCGAGTGCAATCTCAGTATTTGCAGATGATACTAAATTAGGCATTCCAATATCTTCTATGCAGGATGTGGAAACCTTGCAAGTGGACCTGAACAAAATAACGGAGTGGGCAACTACATGGCAGATGAGATTTAATGTTGAAAAATGTAAAGTAATGCACTTGGGGGCCAGAAACCAGAAAGCAAGCTACTCACTAGGGGGGGAACCTCTGGGTGAGTCTAGGATGGAAAAGGACTTGGGGGTACTGGTAGACAACAGGCTTGGCAGTGGCATGCAATGCCAGGCCGCCGCAAGCAAAGCCAACAGAATACTGGGTTGTATAAAAAAGGGGATTCACTCCAGAAATAAAGAGATTATTCTCCCGCTCTACAAGACTCTGGTCCGGCCACATCTGGAGTATGCTGTCCAGTTCTGGGCACCGGTCCTCAGAAAGGATGTGCTGGAACTGGAGAAAGTCCAGAGAAGGGCAACAAAAATAATTAGGGGGATGAAGGACATCAGCTATGAGGAAAGACTACAAGCCCTGAACTTATTCTCTCTGGAGAAGAGACGATTGAGGGGGGATATGATATCAATGTACAAATACTGTACTGGCGACCCTAGCATAAGGAACAAACTATTCAGAGAAAGGAGATACAATAAGACACGTGGCCACTCACTAAAACTAGAGGAAAGGCGGTTTAACCTTAAAGTGCGTAAGGGGTTCTTCACTGTAAGAGCGGTAAGGATGTGGAATTCTCTTCCACAAGCAGTCGTATCAGCAGGGAGCATTGATAGTTTCAAAAAACTGTTAGATGGACACCTTAAAGACCACAACATACAGGGGTATACAATGTACGGCTAAAAGCAAACACACACACACATCATAGGTTGAACTGGATGGACTGATGTCTTTTTTCAACCTCACTAACTATGTAACTATGTAACTATGTACTGGACCCCATTCTGGAGTTGTTGAGATGCAGGAATCGCAGGGTGCTCGTATGGAGCAGAGTGTGGTTACTAGTGCCGGTCATCCTTCTGGTGACCTGGCAAGCGCCAGCGGCCTAGTACACCCTGGACCTAGTACAACCAGCACTGCAGTATCACCTGGTGACGTGGCGAGTCCCCTAAGTGCAGTTGAAGTTGGTGCGGTGGCTAGCACAAGTAGTGGCCCGCAGCCACCGCGTATTTGTAGACAGGCCCGTAGAGCCCATAGTGCCCTCCCTGATGCGCTGGCATATCCCAATTGGCAACCCACTGATTCTACAGCGCCAGTACTTCCCCCATTCACTGCCCAACCTGGAATCCACGTGGAGACAGCTGGTTTTACGCCCCTGACCTTTTTTTGAGCTGTTCTTCACAGAAGATCTTTACAGATCTATTGTGGATCAATCAAATTTATATGCACGACAATTTATCACCGCCAACCCAAATTCACCCCTTGCCAGACCATTTGGCTGGAAACCTAACGGTTTCCGAATTTGAAATCTTTCTGGGCCTTTCCCTGCACATGGGCATAACCAAACAGAGTGAAGTGTGGCTATATTGGTCCACTAGCCCAGTTCACCATATGCGACAATGAACTCTGTCGTCCTCGGGGAGACCCTGAATATGATCGGCTCCACAAAATTCGGCCCCTCATAGACCACTTCAATCAGCGGTTTGCAGCCTTGTTCACCCCTGAACAAGTTGTCTGCATTGACGAGTCCCTGATTAAATTTACTGGCCGCCTTGTTATGAAACAGTACCTCCCCAGCAAGCGTGCCAAGTACGGGGTCAAGCTGTATAAATTGTGTGACAGGGCCACAGGTTATACAGTTAGTTTCTGGGTCTATGAGGGGAGCCCCCCCAACTGCCCAGACTACATAGGGAGCAGCGGCAAGATTGTTTGGGACTTGGTGTCACGCTTATCCGGAAAGGGGTACCATTTGTACGTGGACAACTTTTACACAAGCGTGCCACTATTTAGTCATCTTTCTGAATTACAAATTGGCGCATGTGGCACCGTGTAACCTAATCGCCGGGGCTTCCCCCAACGGCTTGTAAATTCCCGTCTTAGTCGGGGGGCGAGAGCCTGCTTGAAAACGGACAAATTGCTTGCGGTGAAGTGGAAGGATACACGGGATGTTTATGTTCTGTCCTCCCTTCACGCAGACACGACGATCCAAATCCCTAGGCAACTGGCGTTATGGAGAAACCCCTCTGTGTCCACGAATATAACCTTAATATGGGAGGGGTGGAACTTAACGACCAGCTTTTGGCGCCGTATTTAGTTGCCCGTAAAGCCTGACACTGGTACAAAAAAGTGTCTGTTTACCTTTACCAATTGGCTATGCTGAACGCCTTTGTCAGGATGAACTGAATCCTTCCGGGAATTCCAGGAAGCGATCATCCTTACCTACCTGTACCCAGGAGGCATGCCTGCCCAACTTCCCCTTCCAGATGCAGTGAGCCGGCTGCATGAGAGACATTTTCCTTATGTCCTCCCGAGTACCCCTACCCAAAGACGACCCCAAAGACGATGTCGTATCTGTAGCAGGCGCGGATGTAGGCGTGACACCCGTTATTATTGTCCCAAATGTCCTGACCAACCTGGTCTCTGCATCGGGGAATGTTTTGAGCGCTACCATACACACTAGTGGAGTATTAGTGTAGGGTACAGCACAACACAGTGTAGGGCACACAAACACGGTCTCGAAAGATGTTGGATGTCCATCGACATTTTGAGAGACCCAAGATCGCAGTCCCAAATCAAGGAACAACAGTTAGAAAGAAAAATAAAAGGATCCAAAAACTGTTGTTGTGTCAGTCATTTTATATGTTCTTCTACTCTTCCTACTGTACTTTTAATGTACTTTGTTTTTCCATTCTTTTGTGACCCGTTTCTCTTGCAGGTACAGCATTTGCACTCAGCATATATGGATAACTTTGCTGGCAGCAGCTGTGGCGATTTTCTGATTTCAGCACTGCAGTTAAAATCCAATTTTGGTATACGTGGATAGTGTCGTGTATACCCATCATTAAATTCAGTGGGTGGTTGTTTGGGCGGTTGTTTGGGGGGTTAATGAGTAATGCTACGCATTATTCCTGTGCTGATTTCTGATAGGTTCTCTTTTTCGTTCAGCCCACAGGCTGCATGAAAAAAAAAACCTATATGCAAAACAAGGACCAGCAATGTACTGGTACGTTGCTGGAATTTGAGTGGTTATACCAGGATGATGCCTGCAGATTTAGGCATCATCTTGGTATCGTTTTTTACAGCCAGCGGTCGGCTTACATGTAAAAGCAATCCTAGCAGGTAATTGGCCGCTAGACCGCTTTTACATGCAGTGGGAGGGGACTTCCCCCCCCCCCACCGCCGCCTTCCGCAGCCTTCCGTGGTTTTTCTCGGGCTCTCCTGTCCCACCGGTTAACCCGAGTGCGCACACGGTGGTTCAATTATCTAACCATAGATTTAATTGGAGATGAGAATGGCTCAATCATCTCTATGGCCTAAGATACCGGAAGCTACGAGCATTTCATGACTTCTGTTTCACCAGAAATAAACAGGGCCATTGGGAAATTGGGAAAGTATTTTATCACACCAATTTTGGTGTGGTCAGATGCGTTAAGGTCAGAGGAGAGATCTAGAGTCTAAAAGACCCCAATTTTTTAAAAAAAAGAGTACCTGTCACTACAGATTGCTATCATAGGGGATATTTAAATGAACTGAGATAAAAAAAATTTTTAAAAAAAGGAAAGGTGTCAAAATAACAAAAAAATCAAGCCCCCCCCTGTCCCCCCGTGCTTGCACGCAAGCGTTGGTCTAGTGACAAATGTAAACCGCAATTGCAGCATGCATGTGAGGTATCGCCACAAACGCCAGGTTGAGTGCAGTAATTCTTGCAGTAGACCTCCTCTAAGTCTAAAGTGGTAACCTGTAAAGACTTTTAAAGGTTTCTAAAAATGTACGTACTTTGTTGCCGCTGCAGAGGCGTGCGCAATTTTTAAAGCATGTCATGTTTGGTATCTATGTACTTGGCATAAGATCATCTTTTAAATTTTACCAAACAAATTGGAATTATATAGTGTATTTGTGCAACAAATTTAAAAAAAATTTATTTTTTTTTCGCAGAAATTGCGTTTGGAAAATCTGTGCGCAAATACCGTGTGACAAAAAATTTTGCAACATCCACCATTTTATTCTATAGGGCCTCTGCTTTAAAGAAATATATGTTTGGGGGTTCAAAGTAATTTTCTAGTAAAAAAAAAATATATTTTTTCATGTAAACAAAAAGTCACAGAAAAGGCTTGGTTTTCAAGTGGTTAGAAGAGTGGGTGATGTGTGGATAAGATTGAGCATAAAATGCCAGGACAGTTCAAACACCCCCCAAATGACCCCTTTTTGAAAAGTAGACACCCAAAGCTATTTGCTGAGAGGCATGGTGAGTCCATGGAATATTTTATATTTTGCCACAAGTGTCGGGAAAAAATGGATTTTTGTAAAATCTTACCGTAAAATCCTTTTCTCTTAGCTCATTGACAGACGTAGTCCTCGGTGATACAGCACCTTCGGGTTATTGTTGCCTCCACAGGAGCAGGACTAGACAGGAAATAAAAATGCTCTGGCCACACCCCAGGGGCAGTCCCCGAGGGTATATTCTCTCTCTCTCCGCCACAGCAAATCAGTTATGTCACAAGAGCAGTGCTTAGAGAATTTAACCCAACCCAACTCAAAAACAGAGGGGCGGGTACTACGTCTGTCAATGAGCTAAGAGAAAAGGATTTTACGGTAAGATTTTACAAAAATCCATTTTTCTCTATCGCTCATTGACAGACGTAGTCCTCAGTGATACAGCACCTTCGGGAAGTCCCAGAGCAGTATCACAAATGAGGGGTGGGAAAATGGAAATCAAATCCAAATCTAGAAGGCCCAACCGGTGCCAACTAGAAGTTTACAATGCTCATCCTTAATGATGAGACTCAACAAAAAAACAAATTTTCAACAGAAAAAAACCCTCGAGGTAGACCACCGGTCTCCTCAAATTGCGGCCTGCAGCACTTTGCGGCCAAAAGAGGCATCCGCCGATGCCATCACATCAATTTTATAAAATTTTGTAAAGGTATGTACCGACGACCAGGTGGCCGCCTTACATACCTGGACCACTGACGCCTGATGGCGAAAGGCCCAGGAAGTACTGAGCGCTCGAGTGGAGTGCGCCCTAACAGGGAACGGAGGACTCTGACCCTTAATAGAATAAGCCTGTACCACCGTCTGTCTAATCCATTTGGCAATAGTCGCGGCAGATGCAGGCAACCCCTTTCTGGGGCCATCCGTGATCACAAAAAGTGAATCCGTCTTACGGAATGATTCCGTAGCTTTCAGGTATACCCTGATTGCCCGAACCACATCCAAGGAATGCAACGCATGTTCCCGATGATGATTGGGCTGAGGACACAAGGAAGGTAGTACAATATCTTCATTCAGATGAAAATCTGAAACCACCTTAGGAAGAAAGGATGGCTTAGGATGAAGTACTACCTTATCCCTATGAATCACTAGGTATGGGGACTGGCATGATAATGCAGCCAGTTCTGACACCCTGCGAGCAGAAGTGATAGCCACCAAGAAGGCCACCTTCTGGGATAAAGTAAGCAAGGGGATCTCCCTGATGTTTTCAAAGGGAGGTTTCTGTAGAACCGACAAAACTAAATTAAGATCCCAGGGCGGTAAGGGCGCGCGGACTGGTGGAGCCAGGTGCCGCACCCCCTGGATGAAATTCCGCACCAAGGACTTGGTAGCTAAAGGTTTCTGAAAGAAGATTGCTAATGCTGAAACTTGACCCTTGATGGTGCTCAAGGCTAGTTTCTGCTCAACCCCTTTTTGCAAAAAGGCCAATATTCGAGTCACCGAATAGGTACGTGGAGAAAATCCTAAAGATTCGCACCACGCAATATAAGTCTTCCATGTGTGATAATAGACCTTGCTGGAAGTCGCTTTCCTTGCTTTAATAAGGGTAGGAATGACTGAAGCTGACAACCCTCTGTCCTTCAGTACTTGGGTCTCAATGGCCAGGCCATTAAAACCAGCGACTGTAAAGCACGATGGTAGATTGGTCCTTGAGACCACAGACACTCCCTGAGACGAAGTTCCCACGGAACGTCTGCGACTAGCATGTCCAAGTCGGCCAGGCCGGCTAGACGAGGCCAGCCTAGAATTTCTAGGACCACTGGCGCTGACTGGATCTGAACCAGGCGTCCCTAGAGCTATCTGGCCCCGACCATCCGAGAAAGTCTGGTCGTTTTCTGTTCCCACACATTTATCAGATACCCGATTCCTATCAGGAACGGTGATCTTTTCTGGTTGAACCTCAGGGACCGAAGTCACCCGGCTAGAGGCTTCTTGGTCTGTCTGGTCAACCAGATCCGATTCCTGTGGGGAATAGAGACTAATCTTAGGAAAAGGTAAAGGAAAAGATCTATTCAGGGAACGGTGACTACCGCTCCCTGTAGTACTTAAATGTTGGAAGGGAAGAATCGCACCGGTAGTAGTCGAAGCTCGATCTAATGTCCTGAATACCGGTGAAAACGTCCCCCCCACCCTCAACCCGGGTGGGGGCGCACCTTCAGGCTGTGTAATCCTTTGCTTCGGGTTTGGCTGAGTCGGTCCTCTGTTTGTCCGACCAGCCTTTCTTGAACCCTCCTGGAGGAGTCTTGCCTTTCCCGCTTGTTCCAGCCGGGCGTACGAACCCTTTATGGGCGGTAAAGAAAGGTCCTCGCTTGTTGCGAGGTCCCTTAGCTTTAGCAGCCTGTGGCAAGAAAGTGCTCTTGCCCCCAGTGGCGTCCTTAATAATTTCATCTAGGGTGGCCCCAAATAGGCGATTCCCCTGAAAGGGGAAATTCGTCAAGGTCATTTTGGAACCTAGGTCAGCTGACCAGCATTTTAACCACAGCACACGTCTGAGGATTACCGCTGACATAGATGCATGCCCTAATAGGGGGGTAGCATCCAAGGCTGCGTCACAGACAAACTGTAGCCCTTGTATAATCTGTTCCATCAAATCAGATGTTCCCTGGGGGATATCTTTTCCCCTTAGGTCTTGGCGTACCAATCTCGCCCATTCCGTTAGTGTCTGGGAAACTAGACCAATAACAATTACTGGTCTAAATGCTGACCCTATCAGGGAGAAGATAGTGCGGGACTCCGCTTCCATCTTTCGATCCACCGGATCCTTAAAGGACGAAGTGTCCTCCACTGGGATAACCGTGGCTATATTCAGCCTGGAAATAGGTGGATCCACCACTGGTGGTACCGTCCATTTCTTAATGATGGATTCCTCAAACGGATAGCGTCTAGCAATACGCTTGGAAATAGTAAAGGTACGCTTAGAATGCTCCCATTCTCCTTTAATTTTATTACCAAAACACTTGGGTACAGGAAAAACCTTCACCGTTTTAATGGGCTTGTTAGTACCAAAGGGAATCTCTGTTTCAGTTGCATCTGCCGGCGAAACTTCAAGTCTTAAGGTTTCCCGCACCGCTACAACTAGTGCGTCCACCAATGCTTCTTCCTGAATTATAGCAGGAGAAAGAACGTCCTCACTGTCTGAGGGAGCTTTACCTGAGATAACAGCCCTTGCAGAGGGACCTGCAGCAGCAGTGACCATCTCTGAATCTGAGTCAGAGGTGTCAGACAATATAGGGGTAGGCGGGGGTCGCTTTCTTGACCCCCGTCCCTGACAGGCTGCCTCCACCCGAGCCACCAAAGACTCCAAAACTGCTGTAAATGCATCCATACTCTGTGCACCGGCGGGTCCCGTGGCCCCCTCGAGGGAAACAGGTGGGGGTATTTGTGTGGCAGGGTCCATGATTATTCCAGTAATTTCCCGGAAAATACAATTCAAATTTAAATAAAAAACTTTTTTTTTTTTTTTTTTTTCAGACCCCCAGCGCCACAAAAGCCCCTCAGTGTTACCTGCTAGGGATCCCTATCGATCGAGAGAGAGAGAGATAGACCCCCAGGCTCACCGCTTGATGCTCAGAGTTCACTGCAACAGATTACAGCGCTGTGTTCACAAACAGGAAGTCTTTTGGCTAGCTGCCCAGGAATAAAGGAGGCGGCTCCGCCCCTCTGCACGCCTTCCGGCGCCTCCCCTAGCTCCACGAGGTGTTTGGATCACCTCAAACATGGCCGCCCCCATGCTGGAGACACGAGGCTACGCCAAAATGGTGGCCTCGTGCGATCTAGCAAACAATGGCGGCGGTTAGTACCGAATAGCGGCGTGACTGCAGAGCATCACAACACCTTCTCTACATGGGGATTTAGCCTGGTCGGCGGTACCGGCCCTGGCGGACCGCATGGCCGTTCGGAAGGCCTGCTATCGCTGGAGACTTGACTAGGAAAGCAGTCTACATGTCCGTGGCTACTGACTGGTAGGATACTTATATTATCACAGTAAGATACCCATACTGCCACTAATTACAATCTTTTTAACATGTTTACAATTAGATTGTCAGCTCCCAAACCAAGCCTCCTGGCTATTTGCACATAAAATCACACTCAAAGTAGGGGGATCTGTGCCATGTTATAGGATAGAGGGGAACTCATCCTTACCATACAGAGAGGGGCCCGCGTTCACCACAAGACCCGTCAGGGGAAAAGGGGGGAACATGCTACTCACCATACCGGAACCAGGCGGGCACCAACTCCTGACAGTACCCCTCTCCACCGGGGCGGGAGGGCTGTCGACCAATACGGACGCCGTGACTCATGGTCCTTGGCGTTTCAGTGAGACGTTTAACTCGCGGGGTCAGTCCCTCCAGTGGGACTATGTCGCGGCCGACCCAGCGCGGAGCTATGGCCTGCACGCGCTCGTAGGCTGAACTGGGGTGACCACCGGATCTCAACATCCAGCCCGTCGCCCAGTTCAGCTTTCTTGCTTGAAGATCTCACAGGAACACTGGAGAAAAAAGCTGTCTAAAAAATCTTTTTAAGAAAAAGATCCTGCCACGACCGAAGATCCCAGCAAGGTATCTAGGTCCTTACTCCTGACTAGACAGAAAAAAACTGATTTGCTGTGGCGGAGAGAGAGGATATACCCTCGGGGACTGCCCCTGGGGTGTGGCCAGAGCATTTTTATTTCCCGTCTAGTCCTGCTCCTGTGGAGGCAACATAACCTGAAGGTGCTGTATCACCGAGGACTACGTCTGTCAATGAGCGATAGAGAAATTATCATTTCTTTTTTTTGTTGTTTTTACAGAAAGTTGTCACTAAATGATATATTGCTCACACATGCCATGGGTATATGTGAAAAGACACTACAAAATACATTCTGCTGCTTCTCCCGAGTACAGGGATACCACATGTGTGAGACTTTTTGGCAGCCTAGCTGTGTACGCGACCCCGAAAACCAATCCACATCTTCAGGTTTTCTAATGGCGTAAATTGCTGATTTTACCCCTGACTACCTGTCACAGTTTCAGAGGCCCTGAAATTTCAAGATAGCACAAAACCCCCCAAATGACCCCATTTTGAAAAGTAGACACTCCAAGCTATTGGCTGAGAAGCATGGTGAGTCCATGGAATAGTTTATATTTTGCCACAATTATCGGGAAAATTATTATTTTTTTTTTTTACACAAAGTTGTCAGTAAATGATATAATGCTCACACATGCCATGGGTATATGTGAAAAGACACTCCAAAATACATTCTGCTGCTTCTCCTGAGTACAGGGATACCCCATGTGTGAGACTTTTTGGCAGTCTAGCCGCGTACAGGACCTGGAAAACCAATCCGCACCTTCTGGCTTTCTAAGGGCGTAAATTGTTGATCTCACTCCTTACTATCTATCACACTTTTGAAGGCCATAAAAAGCCAAGATGGCACAAAACCCCCCCAAATGACCCCATTTTGCAAATTAGACACTCCAATCTATTTGCTGAGAGGCATGGTGAGTATTTTGCAGCTCTCATTTTCTTGGGAAAATGAAGAAAAAAAAACAGGAAAATGCATTTTTTCCTCTTTTTTCAATTTCCAAAACTTTGTGACAAAAAGTGAGATCGGCAAAACACTCAACATGCCTCTCTGCAAATAGCTTAGGGTGTCTACGTTCCGAAAAGGGGTCATTTGGGGCGGGGGGGGGGGGGGGGTTGTGCTGTCTTGGCATTTCATGGCCTCCGAAACTGATAGGTAGTCAGGAGTGAAATCAACAATTTACGCCCTTGGAAAGACTGAAGGTGCGGATTGGTTTTCGGGGTCCAGTACTCGGCTAGACTGCAAAAAAGTCTCACACATGGGGCATCCCATATTAAGTACTTGGGCATTAATATTGGAAAGTCACCGTCATCAATATACTCCTTGAATTTTCCCCCAGTAATTGACACGATCATCAAACAAATGGGGGTTTGGTCGGCCCTACCCCTCTCTCTTCTGGGCAGATGCCATCTTTTCAAAATGGTTGGCTATCCAAAACTTCTGTACCCAATGCAAACCATTCCACTATTACTCAAACATAAAGACTCCCAAAAACTTTATAAGGCTTTGTCCGCATTCTTGTGGCACATGAAGCGACCACGTATCTCACTAAAGAAGCTCCAAATGCCCAGAAGAGAGGGGGGCCAACATTCCAGACATCAGACTCTACAACTTATCCTGTCTTTTGAGGGTGGGTCTTGACTGGATCACAGGGAAGTCTAGATTTTCTAACTTTGAATTGGAATCCCACATGGTGTCACCTCTTAGCTTAGCAGCTTTGTTACATTGTTCTTTACTTACTATACCGGCATCTCTGAGAAATAATTTGTTGTTGCGGGATACTGTGATAGCATGGAGGGAAGTGTCCAAGTTATTATCTCTGTCTCCCCGCTTCTCCAAATACCTCCCAATCATGGGCCACCCCTTGTTTCCGAAAACCAGACAATACCTGCCCTTCTCTACATGGCCCAACAAGGGTCTCTCCCTTGCCCATCAGCTATTTGACCCTAACTCGGGTCGTCCACATCCCTACTCAGAACTTTGTGACCTACACAATATACCACTTCACCATTTCCTGCATCTCCAACAAGCCACAAAGTTTGCTGAAGTCTTATGTCCAGATAAGAGCAAGCGCTCCTGTGACTCTTTGCTTGACTTCAAATTAGGAAATTAACGCTATCGGATGTATATAAACCCCTCTTAAATCACCGTCTCCATAGAAAGGACATTGATCCACCAACGCCCTGGAAGACCGCCTTTCACTACCCTCACTTGTTCACCTCCATTCTCAGCGGCTTTAATACGACCTGTAAATTCATTGAAAACGAATTCTGGAGGGAACAACAACTAAAGATTATGCATAGGGCCTACTCTCCTTTTGCATTTTCTGCTACCTCGCCCACAGGTCAAGCATGTTCTTGGTGTCTACTGCATAGACCAACCCTATCCCATAGAGTGTGGGACTGTCCTCAAATTGCCAAGTTTTGGTTGGATGTGCAGCATTTAGTTTCAACCGTATCAGGATTACCCCTAATGAACAACCCACTCCTCCTTCTGTTCGGAAATCTTCATGGTCCTACCCTGGGCCTGGCCCCGACACAGTCCGTTATATTATACCAGAACAAACCCTGGATATCTACATGTCTCATGGTCGCCAGAAGGTCTATCCTCAGGAAGTGGATCTCCCACGACCCCCCTAAGATCCAGGGGGTGCACGAAGATCTTAGTTCACTTATGGTTAAGGAACTACTGGATGTAAAGCTATTGTCGGGCTCCCCCGCACACTTCCAAGCCAAGTGGAACTCGTACCTGTCTTATTTTCCCCAGCCTTCTTCTGGAACACCCTGATTGTAAATTATTGTGGGCCACTGTGAGCATCTTGTCCTATTATGTTAGATTCTTTGTGCCGACCTGAACCTCCCTTTTCTTCTTACCCGACTCTCTCGTTTATCTCCCTCCCTCTCTCGGTATTCCTTTCCTTTCCCCAGTTAATACCCCCCCCCCACTCCCACTACTCTACTCTACTCTACTCTACTCTACTCCCCCCCTCCCCCTCCTCCCTCTCTGCTTAATCCCCACACGACATCTAGTGCAACTCCAGATCAGATTGTGTCTTCATCTCCTATCTGTATGAGTACAGTTGTATGGTTTACTGATATGTTCATTTGTATTCTTCCATATGTTTATGGTTCTTTCTTATTTTGTATTTCAAAAAACTCCAATAAAATTTGGTATAAATAGAAAAAAGGGGTCTGGTCAGGAAGGGGGTAAAATCTTCCAGGGCTTAAGTGTTTAACTATACACATCAGCTCTGCAGCCTACTGCACTGATCGAGCGAGAATATGACTCCTGTAAACCGCATTGGCCACACATGGATCGAAATTCAGCTGGGCCCTGCTGAACCAGCCACATTTTGATCCATGTATGGCCAGTTTAAGGAAGTTACAAATCTTTCTGCATACATGTCATGGTTTAAGGCTGGCCATACATGGAACTGTTAAACTGAACAGATTTCCCCATCCACACAAGCGAGGTGTGTTGTAGAAGTTTTATTAATATTTATGTGGACATTTCTTTAGGATGTATTTTTAGTTAAATTGCCATTATGTCTCCCAGTGTCAGTTTACCGGTACCTCGTAACTTTAATCACTATGCGAATATTGCTTTAACTGGCATTGAGGAAAGACTTGTTAGTGGAACTCTTCCATTAGATGGAATTGCACAAAACTTGTAGCCTGATTTATGGCAAGGAGAAATCCATCGCACAAATATATATCCGCCATCGAGAGCACCAGTATTCACTGCAGAGATTTGTTTGCGATGTGGAATTCTTATAGTTTTACCAGGATTAATGGCTGGCATCTTTCTATTATATTTGATCCATATGACTGACATAAGACTGCTGCTATTGTCTTTTGCAGATATAATAAAGTCCCATTCACTGGAACAATAGCATGATCAGTATCAAATAGGGTTTATATGAACCATGAAAGGATTTATGTGGTTCCGCGCTTAGGATAGGGGGTATATAAGGAAAAATATATATGATACCGCACCTGGCTGCTGCCCACTTCAAAAAATGCAACCCTGAAAGGGGAGCATTTGAATGAATAAGAAAAAAAGGAGAAGTAATTGGCGCTGCCTGGTGGGGTATTGGGAATGCAATTTATGGTTGCTAGCCTCCTGAAGTTATATAAAAAAATCTATTGTGATTTAGGGTATATAAAACAACATGGACAAATTGGTAAAACTGGGTCAATCTGTGTGTAGAATCAATGGTGTTCCATGTGTAAATCAAAGCATCAAAAAATCTTAAAAATTATAAAAAACCAACATATACATACAATGTGTACAATCGGTGGGTATAAAGTGCAACAAAAGAGTGCAATAGTGGATATCAGGAGTGAAATGATAAAAAATTAGTTAAAATATCCAATCATAAATAGGCAACCATATCATCACAATCAATAGATATAATCATAAAAATTCTAATAAATATAAGTGCAAATAGAGTGCATATATATAGCTGCCAAAAAATACGTGCAAAGGTGCAAAAAGGTGAAAACGATCAAAAAGATCTGCTAATACAGCTGTGCAAAAGAAACGGCAGCACAAAAAATTGAAGTGTCCTTATAGATTATGAAGCAAATAAATCACAACACATGTGCAATCTCGGTGATTCTGACAGATCCAGAGCGTGACCACGTCATTTCCGTTTTCCGAACCCGAGGCCTGGAACGCACATCCGGCGGTTGACGAGCACGCCATCCCCTAGCGTGCACCGCAAGTGAGGAGGTTGCGGTTCCTATGCCAGACGGGCATACGATAGGTTACACTTTTATGTGAGTACATGTCCTTTTTTTAACAATAAAGTGTCTTTTAAAACGATATTACACTATCGGAGGCTCCTTCCCTTTTCTTCTACATACCCTGGTACTGAATTGGAATTCATTATATCTACTGAGCTGACACCTGAACACTATTAAAGGAGAGAGATCGAGATCTGGGGACATCCTTGATTGCCAGTGTATGGGAGCGATCCCTTATTATCGACCCGCTGTTTACCCCTGTAGGGGTAAGGGAATCTGGTAAGCGCAGGACCCCAGGCTCAGGGGAACACTTCTTCCTTCTGCCCATTCACCACACTCTGGGCATAGAGAAAAGAGCACCATAATCACTATATATGGACTATACAATCTAGGACTTCTCTGGATCTGTCAGAATCACCGAGATTGCACATGTGTTGTGATTTATTTGCTTCATAATCTATAAGGACACTTCAATTTTTTGTGCTGCCGTTTCTTTTGCACAGCTGTATTAGCAGAAAGATCTTTTTGATCGTTTTCACCTTTTTGCACCTTTGCACGTATTTTTTGGCAGCTATATATATGCACTCTATTTGCACTTATATTTATATCTATTGATTGTGATGATATGGTTGCCTATTTATGATTGGATATTTTAACTAATTTTTTATCATTTCACTCCCGATATCCACTATTGCACTCTTTTGTTGCACTTTATACCCACCGATTGTACACATTGTATGTATATGCTGGTTTTTTATAATTTTTAAGATTTTTTGATGCTTTGATTTACACATGGAACACCATTGATTCTACACATAGATTGACCCAGTTTTACCAATTTGTCCATGTTTTATATACCCTAAATCACAGTACATAGATTTTTTTATATAACTTAATTCAGGAGGCCAGCAACCATAAATTGCATTCCCAATACCCCACCAGGCAGCGCCAATTACTTCTTTTTTTCTTATTTATATGAACCATATTTGATAGGATCCACTAACAGGATATGATGAGTTCATGCTTGTGAATTAGCATGGCTGGGTGCATGGGAATCTATGTAGCAGCCATGTTTCTTTGTTCACCTGGCAGTTAGTCTCTGCACTCAGTGATGTTCATACATAAACATTGACTCTTTTCTATTGTACTTTGGAATGTATATATGTCTGGGGGCGTGGCCAGCGCGGGACAGTGATGGACGCCTGATCTCCCGCTCCGCAGATAGACGACTCCATCCAGCGCCATCCACAGCAACACAGACAGGATCCGAGCCTGATTTTCACCCCAGTTGACCGCGGCAACCTGCAGCGATGTCCCACAAGCAAAAGGAGAAAGGGCCGAAGAAACTCACCGCTTGCTTCCCCGCGCCTTGGGGGAAGCAGCGGGTGCACTATACTGACCTGCCGGAGGACGCTGCCTCGGCTGAACCCCTGCTGTCAGGTACTCTCCCCCCCTTCGCATCTGCTCCCTCCAGCCCTTCCTGCACGAGCCCAGCCAAGTCAAAAATGAGGCTAGACAGCGCTGACAAGGCCCCACAGCCTGGGAGCTCCAGTAACCCTCTACTGCCCATCTCCCTGGGGACATCTCCATTTGCAGCCTTTCCCACGGTAGGCCAGCCTATCATGGACACAGCTCAAGGAAATGTATGCCCTCCATAACTCTCTCCAAGCGAACATTGTGACACTTGCTAACAAATTCTCAGCAGAAGTCCACTCCCTAGGGGACAGGGTACACACTGTAGAATACTCCATATCAGAGATTGTGACCACTGTGAATGATTTGGTAGAGGCACATGAAGAACATGTGGATGAGCGACACTGGATCAAAGCAAAAATCGCAGATCTGGAGGATCGCTCCAGAAGAAATAACCTTAAAATCCGTGGCATTCCTGAAACTGCTTCCTGCTAAGCTACACAAATTTGCCACGGACCTTTTCTTAGCTATATTGCCTGGAGCGTCTCCCCTGGAGCTGACGGTTGACTGTATTCACAGGGTCCCAAAGGCCCCTTTCCTCCGTCAGCATGTTCCCCCGCGACACATTGCTACGTGTGCACTTCTACCAAACTAAGGAATCCATCTTAACCAAAGCTAGATCCCTGGGCACTCTCCCTGACCCCCTACTCAGCTGTGCAAATCTTCAAGGACCTCTCTAAGCATACCCTAGATATGCGCAGACAACTTTCCACCATTACCAAAGCCGTGCGCAACCACAACCTGCCGTACAAGTGGAAACACCCTTCCAAGATCTTAGTGGAGAGGAATGGAGAATCATACACAGTCACCACGCTTGAAAGGGGCATATCCCTGTTAAATTCTTGAGCATCATCCCTGATCCGGTTCCCCCCCGGGAGCGAAAAAATCCCCAAGCAGAGTTCCCCCTCAATGGCATTCCCTGCCTCAATGCTCCGCAAGGGACACTTGAAGTCTGGACTCGTGCATCCTATTTTTTCTTTTTTTATCTTTTTTTACCTCTTCATCATTGGGTCCTGTTCTGAATCCAGCCCGTTTGGCTACTGAACTGTTCTTACCCCCATTTGGAAACGGCTACACCAGCCCATGGTTTCCACCCGATTTTATGTTCCCTTGTTGTCTTGATTTGTTTTGTCCTCTTTTTTCCCCCTTCTGCAGGTGTAACAGATGTTGTGCTCCCAAGCAACGCTATGTCTCCTTCCAGGACCTATTGGAATTTCCTTAAGCTCTCCAGATCCGCCAGCACACTACAGCCGCCCTGGAGCATGCCTAGACGGTCAACAGCTCGTCACTCCTTCAAGTTTCCAAAAGACTGCTTACGGTTCCGTGAGTAACGACTTATCGCACACTCCGACACTCACTTATGACAGTTAAAATCTTATCCCTGAACGCCAATGGCCTCAACCATCTGGCCAAGTGAGCTTCGCTGTGGCGCACTGCCATCAAGCACAAAGCAGATGTAGTTTGTGCCCAAAAGACACATTTTTTGGATCAGCATGCTCCTACCTGCTCCCATAGAGACTACCCTACAGTATTCACATCCTCCTGTTTCAAGAAGAGGAAGGGTGTCCTATTGGCCGTTCACAAAGATCTGGACTTTGATCTAATGTCATCAGTAACAGACACCAACGGTAGATACCTCATCATTGTCTGTTCTATTAATGGCTTTACAGTGACTTTAGTTTCCGTTTATGCCCCCAACGTCCATCAAATTCGCTTTCTGAATCGAATTATGAAAAAATTTGTGCAGTTCAAAAGGGTCCCCTAGTGCTATGTGGTGACTTTAACCTACCCCCCGGATAGAACCGTGGACATTTCAGCCACCACCAAATGTCATCAATCCCTGCAAGGGTTTATCCATAGAAACTACCTCTACGACATTTGGAGGTGCCACCATCCCTCTGACCGGGAATTCTTCCACCATTCAGTAGTGCATAATACTTATTCAAGTATTGATGTTATTTTATCTATGTCGATTCTCCAGAGAGCAGTGGACTCAGAGATAGCCCCAATTACGTGGTCTGACTACACCCCAGTGAGCGTTGTACTTTCGCTGTCTTCTAAAACATCTTCGCAAAAACCTTGGAGAGCAAATGCTGGAATTCTTAAGATCCCAGAAAATGTAGATTTTCTAAAACACTCCATTTCTGATTTTTTTAAAGATAACCAGGGGTCGGTATCTGAGTCCGCGACTCTCTGGAATGCCCATAAGGCATTCAGTAGAGGGGTTCTGATCCAACTGCAGCGTCGAACAAACAGAAAACACTCGCACATTGTAGACAAACTCACCCGCGACATCACCTCTCCGGAAGCTCAAAACCAAACTAGCCCCTCCGCAGACCTCAAAATCAAGCTCTTATCACTTAGGCAGGAACTTAGATCACATCTCCTTGACACGAATGAACGCAATCGCCGAAAAATTAAGGCCTCTTATGCCACCAACAACAAATCAGGCAAATTATTTGCCACCAGACTTAAAGGGCAATGTCTTAAACACAAAATTAAATATATCATTCACCCCCACACAAACGAGCAGCTCTATGACCCCAGAGACATGGCCAACGCCTTTAGTAGCTACTACGAATCTTTGTACAATCTTAAAGACTCCCAGTCTACGTCGCCTACTCCTGACCACATCAAAAACTTTCTAGACAGCATCTCCCTTCCTACCCTCACTCCCGCACAATCTGCACAACTTAACATCCCCTTCACGGTAGAGGAGGTTTGTGAAGCCATAGCGTCCCTACCAACTGCAAAATCCCCAGGCCCGGATGGCTTGATTAATGACTATTATAAAGCTCCCAAACAGGGGTCTTCAAACTATGGCCCTCCAGTTGTTCAGGAACTACAATTCCCATCATGCCTAGTCATGTTTGGGCATGTCAGAGTTTTACAATGCCTCATGGGATGTGTAGTTCTGCAACAGCTGGAGGGCCGTAGTTTGAGGATCCCTGCTCTAAAGGATGTCCTAGCTCCCCACCTGTGCATGTTGTTTAACAATGCCACCACATCCTCTTCATTCCCAACGGAAATGCTTGAGGCCACTATCATCACCCTCCCCAAGCCAAGTAAGAACCAATCACTCCGCAAAATTTCCATCCCATCTCCTTACTCAATTCAGACATAAAAATCTATGCCAAAATGGTAGCCAATAGACTAATGCCCATCCTCCCACAGCTTATCCACAAGGACCAATCGGGTTTCACCTTAGGTAGACAATCCGCAGACGCAACCAGACGCCTCATTAACATTATTCACAATGCAAATGCTTCTAGAACGCCTTCTCTGCTCCTGTCACTGGATGCAGATAAGGCATTCGATAGAGTGCACTGGGGGTACCTTCAGGTGGTGATCCGCAGATTTGGTATAAACGGCAGAATGCATGCGGCTATACTAGCGCTCTATTCTCATCCATCAGCCCGAGTACTTGTTGACGCCTCCCTTTCCTCACCTTTCTATATTACTAATGGGACGCGGCAGGGATGCCCACTCTCCCCCCTGGTCTTTA
This sequence comes from Pelophylax lessonae, assembly GCF_965119305.1. Taxonomy (NCBI): domain Eukaryota; kingdom Metazoa; phylum Chordata; class Amphibia; order Anura; family Ranidae; genus Pelophylax; species Pelophylax lessonae. The sequence goes on from NW_028119998.1 coordinate 127,609, forward strand.
ATATGGCCATAGAACCTCTGGCCCAAAAAATCCGAACGGACCCCGGCATCACGGGCATAATTATCGGCTCTCAGGAGAACCGCATCAGCTTGTTCGCTTATGTTATCCTGATGGTATCGAACCCAGTCACCTCACTTCCACGAAGGATATCCTTACAGCGTTCGGAGAAGTTTCACTATACAAGGTAAATGAGGCCAAATCCCATATACTTGATTTAGGTGTAGACGGAACAACCAGAAACCTTCTCAATCGGTCACTCCCGTACAAATGGGCAGATGCGGGTATTACCTATCTGGGCATTACGCTTACCAAATCCACATCCCTACTTTTTCAAGCTAATTTCTCTCCCTTCAAGAGCCAATTGGCCACGGAACTGCAATCTTTGGCAAAATTTGAACTTGCGTGGTCGGGACGCCTGGCTGCTTTTAAGATGTGCACATTGCCCAAACTTCGGTACCTATTCAGGTCGCTACCTATCCCCGTCCCCAAGTCATTCCTGCGTTCACTACAGACGATGCGGTCTCGTTATCTGTGGCAAGACAAAACGGTCTTGGTGTGCTAAAGGGATCTTACTGAAATCCAGGGAAGCCGGAGGTGCCTCCATGCCTGACCTGGAAGATTATTACACAGCCTCCATAATCTCCCAGTTGCGCACTTGGTTCCAGCGAACCCCAGACAGCCTCTGGGGAGCACTGGAAAGAGACCAAACCCCTCAAAAGGACCTCTCATCATGGTTATTGTCGTGGAAAATAAATAGGCTTGTACTGAAAAGTACAAGTGCTCCGCTCTTTTACATAACGATTTACCAAGCACTCGGCGATAAAGAAAGGAACAAACGCGCTGGGTCATTTCGATGCCATCTGCCAGGTCTCTCTCCATTGGATATGTATGTGTGTGCATTTGTGTATAAGAGCTAGTGTGTGTGTGAGAGTTTATGTGTCTCTTCATGGATGAATGATGTGTTAGCTGCTGTTATGTGAGCTGTTATGTGAGCTTGTGTGTGTGTGTGTGTCTATGTGTGTGTCTCCTTCTGTGTTCTGATCTGTTCTGAGCAGGGCTTGTTTATTTACAGCAAGTAAGTGAGTTACAGGGAGTGGCTTCATGGCCACCAATCACAGATACGTATACATTCAAAAAGCACAATAGAAGCTGTGGAGTACACGCCCATAGATGGACAAGAGTGAACAAAAGACTAAACTGCCATGAAGCACATGGCTTTTCATTGCTCATTCATGTCAATCCATAAACATGCATTCCATTACCTGTTGGTGGGTTTCCATCAAACCTGATTCATATATATAAACCAATTTTGATAGTGACCATAAGATTTTCACCAGCAAGTCTTTCCTACAATGACAGTTAAAGTGATAATCGCTGTGAATAGCGATTATCAGTAAAACCGACACTGGGAGACATCATGACTATTTAAACTAAAGAATATGTCTATCAAAATTTCCACAACAGTTATGCAGTAGGAACATAGGGGACAAACTTCCGGAACACATATCGCCGACCATTAGAGCATCGGTCTCGGCTTGGCTACATTTGACACACTCTAGATGGAAACACCTCACTTACCACGATCTCCCTTCCTATGTCCAGCATCCTTCAAGTGGTCCCAGATATGAACCTCAACCGGTGGATACTCCATGGCTGTACCACCTTAGATGCCCTGTATAATCTCGGAGTCCTTAAACCCTTCTCACAGTTAGTGTCGGAATAATGCATTCCCACAATGGAATGGTACCGTTACATCCAAATTAAGTCCTGCCTGACAAAACCCCCAGCTCAGAGCTCCCCTCCCGAAGAAAATTTGGGATTACCTCACATCCACTTTGTCGAAAGCCAAGGGCATATCTACAATTTATCCCGTCCTCGGTGAGAACGTCCTGACCAAGACTTCCCCCCCCCCCCTACTTAAATGGGAAGGAGATTTGGGCACAGTTTTTTCCCAGCGTCAGAGGTCCCTGGCCCTAACCTCAGGTTGTAAAGCCTCCCTGAGCGCTTCTGTCAGGGAATTGCATCTAAAGATATCCTTGAGATGGTATCTCACACCGCATATCATAGCAAAATTCGATGACAACACCCCCCCAACATGTTGGCTGAAGCCTTTTTACTCTCAAAAATTACTCAAATACCCCTAGACCCCTCCCCAGAGCTAGGTCTACTTAATCTGACAATAGAAAAAATACCGCTGCAACTCCGCAAAATAGTATTGAATATACTCCTGGCAACAAGATTAAACATCACTAGGAAATGGAACACCATCCAACCCCCATCATTGCTAGACATTGTCCGTACCACCCAATTGCACTACACATATGAACTGATTATGTCCCCCTCTAGCGAGCATTACCATAAAGAAATAAATGGCACCCCTGGTGTCAATGGTTCAGTTTGAATTTTGATGTATAATCCAAGTTGATCACTAGATGGCGCACTTGTTTTTTCATTAGCTGTTGTGAGTGGTGAAGATGTAGGTATAATGCATTGTACTTTTCACCTGCCGATATTGTAGATGTTACGTGCTATCTGAGCTGATAAGATCTGGAAAGATATTGATGATTGAATTCTTCACAGTTTTACCTGTTACACATGTTTTGCAAACCTGCCGGCCGTCCTGGAAGGGTTAATAGAAAGGCCGTTACCGGTACACTAACGGTAAGTTTTCTCATTTCACCCTTCCAGGACGGCCTACATATGAGAGGATGATAAAGGAATCCATACTGGCCTACCTTAGGGCGGGACCACTGCCTGTAAAACCTTTCTGCCAAAGGCAAGGACTTGTTGAGACAGTACTTCCACACGATAGTGCTTTAGGAAGGTATCTTGACTGGACCAGGTGGCTGCATGGCGGATCTGTTCCCAGTATGCTCCGGCTCCTTCGGCCCAGGATGTTGCCATGCCCCTTGTGGAATGTGCCTTTAGATTTGCTGGTGTGGGGATACCCGACACCTTATAAGACATACTAATGGCTTGCTTAATCCACCTAGAGATCGAGGGTTTTGATGCTTGCAATCCCTTTCTTGGTCCAGAATGTAGAACCAACAGGTGACTAGACCTTCTAAATCCTTTGGTTCTTTCCAAATAGATAAGACACCTTTTTACATCCAGGCAATGGAATTTTCATTCCTTTGCACACCTAGGCTTTTCATAAAATGATGGCAGGACCATCTCTTGTTTTCTGTGAAAAGAGGAAACTACTTTGGGTAGGTACAGGGGATCTGGTCTAAGAATCACTCTGTCTTAGAGAATTAGCATAAAGGGCTCCTTTATGGACAAACTTTGTAAATCTCCCACTCTTCTGGCTGTGGTAATTGCCAACAGAAAAGGTAACTTAATTGACAAAATATTCAGATTAACCTTAACCAAAGGTTCAAAGGGTTCACTAGATAACGTCTCTAGTACTTGAGTTAAGTTCCATACTGGAACATTAGCCCTATTAATCGGGGTCGCTCTTCCCTGAGCTAACAAAAATCTTTTAACGGCTCCAGACTTATCTAAGAAAACAGAAAGTGCCGCTACCTGTACTCTAAGGGTGTTAACTGCCACCCCCTTATCTACCCCATCCTGTAAAAATTCCAGGATAATGGGGATCAAGGCAGAGGAATTCTTCTGACTGCCAAGTACAGAATTTTTTCCAAATTTTGGAATACATTTTCCTAGTAACTTGTTTTCTACTTAGAAGGAGGGTATCAATGACCTTATCTGAACAACCTTTTCCCTTTAGGATTTGGCGCTCACTACCCAGGCTGTTAACTGAAAAAAAACTGTGGTCTGGGGTGAATAAGAGGCCCTTGTAGTAACAGATCCGGTACCTCTGGTAGTTTCCAAGGAGCTGTCACTGATAGGGATACCAGAGTCGCAAACTACCTTCTCTTTGGCCACCAAGGGGCAATCAAGATGAGACGTAGTTGCGGCCATCCACAGTCTCTGTAGAACTCTTGGAATCAGATTTTGAGGAGGAAAAGCATAGGCTAGCCTGAAGTGCCATGGCTGTGCTAGAGCATCCAAGCCCAACATACCCTTTTGTTGTGTCAGGGAGAAGAACCGGCTTACTTTTTTGTTCTGCCAAGTGGCAAACATATCCACTTCCGGCTGACCAAACTTTTGAACTAGAAGTTGAAATATTCTGGGATTCAGTTCCCATTCTGTCTGCTTGATGGAATGGCGACTGAGGAAGTTCACTTCCCAGCTGTCCTTCCCTTTTATATGCACTGCCGATAGAGAAATCACTCTCTTTTCTGCAAAGCCCAGTGTCTCCTGAGCTAACTTTAACAGGGTGTTCAATCTGATCCCCCCTTGATGATTCAAGTAAGCTACTGTTGTAGCATTGCCTGAATGGATTTGGACTTCTTTCCCTGAAATGTCCTTTTCGAATGCTCTTATTGCTTCTCCCACCGCTTTCAGCTCTCTGTAGTTGGATGAGGCCTGACTTCTCTGTATATCCCAGGTGCCCTGGGCATGAGCTCATTCAAGATGAGCTCCCCACCCCTCGGAACTTGCATCCGTGGTGATCTTTCAGGGTTGCTCTTGACCCCAGAGTCGCCCTACCCTCAGATTTTTGAGAACTGTCCACCATTTTAGGGATATTACTTGCGGGGAGAGCGTAATTTTTTCGTCTAGGGACTCTTGTTTCTTGTTCCAAGAGAGCAAGTGAAAAAATTGGAGGTGTCATGAGTGCAATTTGGCCCACTCTACAGCTGGGATACAAGCTGTCATCAGACCCAAAATCCTCATGATCTGTCTCCAGGAACACCGAGGATGAGAACAGACATTTTCCACCGCCGAGACCACTTTTTCCACCTTTTCCTCTGGGAGAAAAAGTCCCTTTACTCTGGAATCTATCTATCTTGTACCCCAGATAGACTTGAACCTGTGCTGGCTCTATTGAGGATTTCTCCACATTCATCAGGCACCCTACCGTCTGTAGGACTGACATCACTTTTTGGGTGTCTGCCGTGGCCAGTTTTGCTGATCTTGCAAAGATCAACATATCGTCCAGATAAGGGATCAAACTTAGGCCCTGAAGATGAAGATGGCCTACTACTTCTGCCAAGATCTTCGTAAAGATCCTTGGACTGGCTGCCAAGCCAAAAGGAAGAGCTCTGAACTGCCAGTGTGCAGTTCCTTCTTCCATCACTACTGCGAATCTGAATAATGCTTGATGTTCCGGACAAATTGGGACATGCAGGTAAGCATCCCTTAGATCCAGTGTGGTCATAAATTGATGTTCTGAAACGCATTTTTTCTGACCGCATAAATGTTCTCCATAGAGAACTTCTTGTATATTAGAAATTTGTTTAATTTTTGAGGTTTATGACTAGCCGGAATTTTCCTGAGGGCTTTGGTACCACAAATATGTGGGAGTAAAAGCCTTGGAATACCTGACTTAATGGTACAGGTGTAATCACCCTCTGTTATGCTAACTCTTGAATACCTTCTAGCAGTGCTTTCTTCTTTTGTTTTACTCTTGAGGGATATGTCATTGTTATTTCTGTCACTGGCTGAGAGGAAAACTCCAGTCGGTAACCTTCCCGGATGATCTGGAGAATATAGGGGCTGGTTGAGATGTTTTGGGAAATTGGGAAATGAAATGGGCTAACCTGCCCCCTACCCCGACGCTGGCATCACTTGGTCTCTTTAGGATTGGGTCCAGGTTTAAGGAAAAGCAAGTTAGCTCCTTGTTTTCCCTTTGCCGGACCACCTCTCCTGGTTTGCCCCCTGAAAGGCCTTTGTTGGTTTCTGTCTTGGAAGTTCCGAAAGGAATACCTCCCCAACTTGTCCTTCCTCTTAGTAGGGAATTTTTTACCCTTCTCTGAGGATCTGGATAAATCATCATCCAGCCCAGAGCCAAACAAAAAAGACCCTTCAAAAGGTAATGCGCAAAGTCTCAGCTTGGAAGATATATCTCCTTCCCATGCTTTGACCCAAACTGCCCTCCTAGCAGAATTCATCAGAGCTGCTGTTCTTGCAGAGGCTAATATTGACTCTACTGCTGAGTCTGCTAAGACACCGCTTTCCCAATCACAGATAGGGAATCTAGTAAGTCTTGTGATCCCTCCATTGTAGAGATATGTTTTGACAATTCCTTGATCCACAAATCTACATTTCTGGCCATACGGGTATCTGCTAGAGCTGTAGTCATATTATATGAGTTGGAAGCCAAAGCCTTTTTTAGTAAGGATTCGATCTTGAGATCCATGACACCTTTAATGTGACCAGCATTTTCAAAGGACAAATCTGACGTCTTTGATAGCTGGGCCAGAGGAGCGTCTAGTTTAGGGCTTTTTATAAACTCCTCCAATTCCTGTTCCTCAAAAGGATACCTTCTTTTCCAGTTTTTTGGTCTGGATAAGGCATTCATAGGAAATTTCCATTCCTGGTCAATCATGTCCTTTAAAGACTGGTGGATGGGAATTGCTCTGTACTGGGCTCTTCCCAAGCCCTTGTACACTTTATCCTTAATGGAAGACTCTTTGACCGGAGTTGGGATCCCTTCAGTGGCATGCACCACTTTAAGGAGACCCTCCATACACTCTAAAGGAAAGAGACTCTTGTTTCTTTTGAAACTATCCCTTTCCTTCTCATTGTCACTGTTTGACTCCTTGTCTGAACTGGATGGGGATCTAATGTGACTAGTGCCTTCCCCTGGATCCTCCTCCTCCCTAACTTGTGATGAGGGAATGGGTTGGGATCCTGACAAGAGAGAAGAGGGTCCTCTTGACCACACACTATCCTGGGAGGATAACCTATCCCTTGATATTTCCTCTGTCTGTGTTGGGGTCTGAGTGATAGCTGCTGCAGTCCTAAATTACTGAATAGTAGCCAACATCTCATCCTGCATTGATTTAAGGAAACCTTTCATTAAAACAGATGCTTCTTGCCCTGCCAATTTATTAATACATGTATGGCACAATGGCTTTAAGTAAGACCTCGACAACTTATCCCCACAGTTACCACACTTTCTAGTCATGTTAGTGTTGGTGTTAGATGGGGGTCTGGTCTGGCAGGTGCCTCCTGTGTAGCTGGAAGACCTGTGCATAGACACAAGAAGAGAAAACATTTGTTTGCAACAGACATATTTAGTCTAACACTGCGGCTGCTCAATCAGGAAAGAAAAAGGCATGACTGTCTCCTATAGACAGCAGTCAGCCCCGCCACCACTGTAGTCACTTACCCAGTTTTTCTGAGTTTCCTACAGCCACCTGCACTGACGCTTTCTCCTCTGTGGGAAGTGCGGTCGTTCGAGTCTCTTTGGGGTGTTTCAGCCCCTTCGTAGCCGGAGATTCTGCCATGAGTGCTCGTGGATCCGGCGTCTCCTCCCTCTCAAGCTTCCTTCCGGGTACTGCTCGCTCCTCCTCTTCTGACCGGAACTTCCGGTCTTCACAGCGAGGCTTGAGGCACGCTCTTTGGCGGGAAATTTGAAATTCTTACCGTCCAGCAATAGAGCAGCAATGGAAGAGACTCTTCCTGCAGAGACAACAGGTATGGAGGGACCTTCTCCTTAAGGTAACCGACTACCCGACATGTTTGGCGACCTGTAAGTTCCTGTTTCCAGGACACAGATAGGGAGGAACCTCTCATAGGCTGTCCGTACCTGTCTTACAGGGGTACCTATCAGACACTCCTTTGCCTTCAGGTCAGAGAAAAAAACAAACGTTCCGGTGTAAGGTTGGAAACACAACTGAACTGAAGCTCAAGGATGGGTGGGACCTTTTTAACAGCTGCAAATTAGTTGTGTTTCCTGTAGCGTGGAGCCACAATCTCTCATATGTAGGCCGTCCTGAAAGGGTGAAATGAGAAAAATGCATTTAAGGGCTGGCTTGACGCTGGCTGAATGCCGGTCAACGCCCATAGGCGCTCGAGAAGCTGACTCGCTGTCGGTGAACTTAAACTTGACTTCTGACACTTCCTCACAGCTCAAAAGTCCTTTAAAGCACTCCCTGTAGACTTCACTGACCGAGGTAATCTCTTGTAATGCTGCAGCAACTGTTAACACTGTAAACACTGCACTGTATACTCTGCACTTCAGGGCCCAACCACTGGCACCCCCTTTATTTTGCTCCTGCACCAGCTAGCTAGCTCCTGGATCACTCTGACCTTCTCCACAGTGGTCCCCTCTGCTAGGCAGACTCCCAGGGGCAGTTTACAGTACTCGTGACTGGGAATGCTTGCCTGAAACTCGACCCCTCACAGCTCCACTGGTCCTCAGCACACTGGATCCTCTCCTGCAGCTCAGCCCTGTGTCCCCTCAGGCAAGCTGCCTGAGACACCTGATTCCTCCTGATAGGAGGAGAGACACCTATCGCCTCTCCTGGGACTCTGCTTCCTGCCAAAGACAATCTTTCATGTGCTCCCCACAGACTTATACCCCTTCCCAGAATGCTCTGCGGCAGAATCTGCCCTTCCAGGATGGATACAAGCCCAGGTGTGCTATTGGTCAGGTTTCCTCCACTGCCCAATGAGAGCCCTCATTGGGACACAATGGGGAGACTCCCCAACACAACAGGCACACCTGGGAACACATACAAGCCTAGATGAAAATCATGGCCCTGCTGGTAAGACTATACTTTATCTTAGCACCTACCATGGAGGGTGCATATATATATATATATTAGTGTGACAAGTGCCATGGGCTACTGGAGGAGTGTGGAGGCCAGCCTCCTGCCCACGGACTACGGGCCCTGGCTTGTAGGGGAGTGCACCTCTGTGTGGGGGTATATGCTGGAGGACCATGGGAGTAGTGTTGCTTTGGACTCAAATCCATGTCACCCCAAGATACAGACTCAGACTGGGATCAATGTTACAGGCCTAAAGCGGCCTGTTGCCGCAGAGGACTTCTCCACACATTGAGAGACTAAAGAGATGCTAATGATGTCTACTGTGGGGATGTGTATTGACAGTTATAATAAGGTGTGTTGAAAATGGAGATGGGCAGTCAGAGCCTACGTCTTCTGCTTTCATCTGTTTAGAGGTTAAGTGTGTTCACATTTCTAGGAAAGTGTATTCAGCTATGTTTGGGCTGGTTGTTTGTGGAGTCAATTATTATAATGCTAATCCTGTCTGAGCCTGCAATGTCATTCACCTGTTTCTGTCCAGATGGTCAGGTATGTTAATTATGTTCTGTATACAATACATTTGCATGATGTAATCAAGCACCTAAAACTATATATATTGGAAGTGAGTAGGTGAATAAAGTGTCTTTTGTTTTACCCTTCATTGAGCTTAGGCTAATGTTTGGGGGGAATTGAGGGGCCAGGTCACTGCATCACGTGAGAATCTGGAGACCTAAGACCGAAATACTTGGTCCAAGTATTGGGGATCGGTTACATACATACACATATATATATATATATATATATATATATATATATACACACACACACATACACACACACATACAGGTCCCTCTCAAAAAATTAGCATATTGTGATAAAGTTCATTATTTTCTGTAATGTACTGATAAACAGTAGACTTATATATTTTAGATTCATTACACACAACTGAAGTAGTGCAAGCCTTTTATTGTTTTAAAATTGATGATTTTGGCATACAGCTCATGAAAACCCAAAATTCCCATCTCAAAAAATTAGCATATCATGAAAAGGTTCTCTAAACGAGCCATTAACCTAATCATCCGAATCAACTAATTAACTCTAAACACCTGCAAAAGATTCCTGAGGCTTTTAAAAACTCCCAGCCTGGTTCATTACTCAAAACCGCAATCATGGGTTAAGACTTCCGACCTGACTGCTGTCCAGAAGGCCATCATTGACACCCTCAAGCAAGAGGGTAAGACACAGAAAGACATTTGTGAACAAATAGGCTGTTCCCAGAGTGCTGTATCAAAGCACCTCAGTGGGAAGTCTGTGGGAAGGAAAACGTGTGGCAGAAAACGCTGCACAACGAGAAGAGGTGACCAGACCCTGAGGAAGATTGTGGGGAAGGACCGATTCCAGACCTTGGGGCACCTGCGGAAGCAGTGGACAGTCTGGAGTAGAAACATCTAGAGCCACCGTGTACAGGCGTGTGCAGGAAATGCGCTACAGGTGCCGCATTCCCCAGGTCAAGCCACTTTTGAACCATTAACAGCGGCAGAAGCGCCTGACCTGGGCTACAGAGAAGCAGCACTGGACTGTTGCTCAGTGGTCCAAATTACTTTTTTCGGATGAAAGCAAATTTTGCATGTCATTCGGAAATCAAGGTGCCAGAGTCTGGAGGAAGACTGGGGAGAGGGAAATGCAAAATGCCTGAAGTCCAGTGTCAAGTAACCACAGTCAGTGATGGTCTGGGGTGCCATGTCAGCTGCTGGTGTTGGTCCACTGTGTTTTATCAAGGGCAGGGTCAATGCAGCTAGCTATCAGGAGATTTTGGAGCACTTCATGCTTCCATCTGCTGAAAAGCTTTATGGAGATGAAGATTTCATTTTTCAGCACGACCTGGCACCTGCTCACAGTGCCAAAACCACTGGTAAATGGTTTACTGACCATGGTATTACTGTGCTCAATTGGCCTGCCAACTCTCCTGACCTGAACCCCATAGAGAATCTGTGTGATGTTGTGAAGAGAAAGTTGAGAGACGCAAGACCCAACACTCTGGATGAGCTCAAGGCCGCTATCGAAGCATCTTGGGCCTCCATAACACCTCAGCAGTGCCACAGGCTGATTGCCTCCATGCCATGCAGCATTGAAGCAGTCATTTCTGCAAAAGGATTCCCAACCAAGTATTGAGTGCATAACTGAACATAATTATTTGAAGGTTGACTTTTTTTGTATTAAAAACACTTTTTATTGGTCGGATGAAATATGCTAATTTTTTGAGATAGGAATTTGGGTTTTTCATGAGCTGTATGCCAAAATCAATATTAAAACAATAAAAGGCTTGCACTACTTCAGTTGTGTGTAATGAATCTAAAATATATGAAAGTCTAATGTTTATCAGTACATTACAGAAAATAATGAACTTTATCACAATATGCTAATTTTTTGAGAGGGACCTGTATATATTATATATATATATATATATATATATATATATATATATCTGCACATCGCATCTGAACTCTGCTCTGTTGGGACCACAAACAGCACAGTCCAGGGGGGTAGAGCAAAGAGTCAGTTGGCCGACAGTCACCAGCTCTCTGCTCACGGAGCTCTGAGAACTGAGCGATCTGCAGTCTTTGATCGCTTGGTTCTAAGTCTTCGAGCCAGCAGGAGAGGACTAAGGCTGCATCTACATAATCAAGTATGATTTTTGAAAAAAAAAAAAAAAAAAAAACCTTTTATGTTCCAGGCATGTGGTATTTAAGGAATGAAAAAATATAATAGCCAATTTTGAGTAGTCCTACAAAGGTGCAGAACTTGAGCTGTAAGGAGCAGGGTGTCAATTTGAAGATTTGATAGATAGATACAAGAAACACTTTCAAGAACATCGGAGAATGGTAATGGCTATTCAACAAGAAAAAATAGACTTGTCTAAAGATATAGTATTGACTTCCCAAATATCACAGCAAAAAAGGACTTTAAAGCAGGGTTTCTCAACCAGGGTTCTATGGAATCACAGGTTCTAGGATCCTGCCCAAATCTTACAGGAGCTGCAGAGGTGAACCATCCATCATTCACCCCCCCCCCCCCCACTAATGCTTTTAAATGTTATACCACAGACTCTTAGTGTGTTTATCCATGGAATAATTGCTAATACATTAAACAGAGGAGCACTGGATGCTGTGTGTCATTTTTATACATTTCTTTGTTTCAGGGCTCTATGGAACCCTAGGGTTCCTCCAGAGGATACCAGGTGAATATAGTATAAAAAAATTACACATGCATACCCTTCTTCCACCAAGACTTTTCTTTTCATAGGTGGAAGGGTATTTATACATGTCATTTCTTATACCATTTTCATTCAGATATTTGACATTTAAGGTTTTTAGTATGTACTTAATTGAACTTCGTCGTTTGATACACCACGTGTGTCCTGTGAAAGCAACTTTCCTTTGGCATTCTCATGTCCCGTACACACGTGCAGATTATCTGAAGACTTTTGTCTGCAGACTTACCTTTTCTATGTAGTGCAAGGGCCTGCCGGATTGCATACAAATTGAAAGTGTTTAGGTTTGACCTCATATTATATGATTTTGGTAAGTCTGCAGACAAAAGTCTTCAGATAATCTGCACGTGTGTACGGGGCATTAGTCACCATTTTTCTTTTGTATTAATACTTATGCTGCAGGGCCCGCACTGACTGCGTTGGCATGTTTCTATGGTTTACACAATTTTACCTCTTTATTAGCAGTAAAAACAGACAGACGTTCACTGTGTCCATCCCACTGGATAGTGCATGAAATAAAATACTGCATGGTTGCATGAAATAAATATAGCATATTGCAATGAAATGGTGTGAAGAAAAGTCTGGTTGGCCGCACTTCCATAAAATCACCTTGACACATAATTCACGCTGACGATCCACAATGTACAAGGGGAGGCCAATAAGTTCTTACCCTCACCATGATCTAGATGTGCTAGGTATTTGAATATTTGCAGGTTTTTAAGTGGATATCTTTGTAATCTGCATGCCAATTTGTGGTGAATTATAGTTCGAGTCAAGAGAAATGCGTTCCAAGGTTACTGACAACTTTCCAAAAACAGCAAAGAGTAGAATTTGCACAAAGCATTTTGAACCTGTACCACAACAAGGAGGAGGACTTTTTAAACAGATTAGTGACCATGGGTGAAAGCTGGGTATATCTATATGACCCTGAGACTAAAGAAATGAGTAAAACGTGCTTAATCGCCCACCACCAAAAAGGATAAGGTGCAACATTCATTCAGCAAGGTCATGTTGTCAGCTGGTTTTCCTCCAAATCTGCATACTTCTATGCGGATGGTAGTAAAGATCTATTCGACAGATGTGAGAAGCGTGTAGACCATAGGAGGTAGATATGTAGATAAGGAAGAGTTAGTGGACTACATTTAGAATCCCTAGCACATCTGGATCTTGGTGAGGGTAATAAATTATTGGCCTCCCCTTGTACAGATGAGAGAATTTAGCCACCAGCTAAGTGGCTATATTCCCTCATTTGTACAAAGTTTATTTTGTAGAAGTGCAACCAACCAGATTTTTTTTTTCACACCATGACTTATGTGACAAACATGGCCAGCACCCATTAGTGTGCAGTGGGGGTGAGATAGGTGAAGACTCACCTTGAGCTGTGCTTCACGGTCTATAATTTGATGAAATAGCGCATGCATGCGGTATTTTAGTAGCGTTTTTTTGTGTGAATTGCATATAAAAGCTATTTTACCTCAAATTGTAAACAGGAAAATACTGCTTCGTAAATGGAATGGAGCCCACAACTTAAAAAAAAATGTCACTTAAATGTCCCGCAGATTACAGCATTTATAGACTCTAATTTCCCAGCATTTGACCCTCACAGCACCGTGTTGTCATTGTTCAGCCTTGATGGTCATTTCACCATCTACATAATAAAGAAAAGATTTGTCGTTGTAGAAAACAAATTGACAGAGAAATTCCATTTCTACTCCACACATTATTCATACACCACAATCATCAAAAAACGTCCCCAAAACAAAGCAACAACATAAGACTATGTAACCTCTTTCATTTCATTCCTCCGGCAAAAAGTCTACATTTTTCAAGAGCAACAAGTTCCCCCCCTACAATTTTCTGCACCATGCTGTAGCCCCAGTTCACGTGATGTGGAAATCAGCGCTATTCCAGTGTGGATTCCCGCATCCGATCTCCCTTGCAGGCAGTTCACACTGCCTTCTATAAACTGCTGTGGGTGTCAATATAAAGTTAATGACAACCCCAGATCAGTTCGCAGATCGCAGTGTGAAATGTTAATTCGGATAGAAAACAAATCGCATGGGTGTGATCCAATTCCAGTGCGGAAAAAAAAAAAAAAAGTTTCTTGCATTATTTTCATGTGAATTCATTGCGAGCTCACCCATACAACTGTATGGCTGAATTAGCATTGCACAGCAGTGCAGTGAGAAGCAAATGCAATGTCTGACATCACAGCAGTGTGAACCCAGGCTTAGAGCATTTTTTTTCCACCTGCATACAATTTGGATACCAAACTAGAATACAATATGCTCATACACTCGCAGAACGATCGGTCTCTACCACCTTCTGTTCCAAGCCATTCTTCCTAAGGAGTCTCAAAAAATAAACGTTGCTGTGATTTCCTAACCTCTTCTGGACTGCCCCATGTACATTTACTGCAGCGGGGCGGCCTCTTTGTTTGAAATTTCGTACCTGTATGTGATTTCACCCTTCATCTGGGGCGCCTCCGGCGACCACCACATCCCGTTACACCCAAACACACATGAATTACACATGTTCTAAGGCTGATTTAATGCAGATAAGGCACCAAGTGAGTTTAATTACCACAGAACCTGTGTAGTTAAAGGGGTTTTTAAAGCAGTGCTCCCAATCACTGCCAGCCCCTCTGCTAGGACAACATGTAGTATATGCTGTATGTTTTGTAAAATTCATCTTCTAAATTTCTTAATCCTTCTCCCCCATCAGCGGTCACGTGACCGCCCGTCGCTCTCTTTATCTGAGGTATTTACTAAAGAGGGAGGGGCCGAGATTTCTTAATGACATCTGCCAGGCAGTCACGTAACCTCCCTTTGTAGTGTATACATTGGAGGAAGAAAGCAACGGGCGGTCACATGATCGCTGATCTGGAGAAGGATTGAGGTATTTGGAAGATTCATTTTACAAACCGCATACAGTATATACGACATGTTATCCTAGCAGAGGTGCCGACAGTGATTGGAAATAGTAATGTTTGCACCGCTCAGGACAGTGCTAGAAAGGGGCGGCTCAATCACAGTGTACAGGCGGGAGGGGGACACATGAGACAGAAGAGAGTGGATGATGGAGGCACGTAAACTTGACCATGATACACCGTGGACAGTTTACAGGGGGGAGGGCAGAACCAGGCAGGATCAGTCAGGTATTGCAGGTGATAGAAGGGGACAAATGACACAGCACAAGCACTGTGCGGTTATCCATGCTTTAAAGAAACGGGATATTTTTTTTCTTTTCTGGGTAACAAACATCCTAACCACTTCCGGGACCGCCCGCTGCAGTTTTATGTTGATACTTTGATGTTAAATACCGGTGTTATGGCAGCAGCTTGCTGCCATAACCCCGGTATTTTCTTACAGGGTGGGTGGTCCTCTCACATAAAAGTGGTCCCAGTGGTGAATTCACGCGGGATCACTTAGGGGGGCAGAAGAGGTGCCCCCCCCAGTCATTTTTTCCTGCTTACCGGAGCCATTGGTAGCGGAGAAAACGATCCGGTCCGACCATGTCCCAGGCAGGAAGTCAGGTGAGGGCAAGATGGCCCCCACTTAACTGTATGGCTATGAGGACCGCAGTGACCTCATACATCAATTTCTCCCAATGGCCCATTTTTTCCATGCTGAAATAAAAAAACTACTTTTTTTGCTTTTTAGTGTAGATGCGAGATTTGATTTCTTTTTGACCCCAGATCTCACATTAAAGAGGTCCTGTCCTGCTTATTTCTATTACAAAAGAGGTTTACATTTTTAAAGCATCGCCTTTGGAGATTTTTAAGTACCAATATTTGTTCCCATTCCACGAGCGTGCGCAATTTTGAAGCATGACATGTTGGGTATCTATTTACTCCGCTATTACATATCTTTCACATTTATAAAAAAAATGGGCTAACTTCACTGGTTCTTTTTTTTTTTATTAAAAAAAGTGATTTTTTTCCAAAAAAACTGCATTCGTAAGACCGCTGCGCAAATACGGTGTGACAAAGTATTGCAATGATCCTTATTTTTTTCTTTAGGGTCTCCGCTAAAAAAAAATATGTTTGGGGGTTCTAAGTAATTTTCTAGCAAAAAATACTGATTTTAACTTGTAAACAAGTGTCAGAAATAGGCCTGGTCCTTATGTGGTTAATACGCGTTCAGGTATAAAGGGATGAGGTGGCAACCCTAGACCAGCTCCCGCTGTGACAGGAGCCAATTAGCGGGTCCGGTGGACCCACCGATTGTTACCAAGGCAAACAGAACGGCAGTCTGCCTATGTAAATAAGGCAGATGGCAGTTCTGTGACAAGAGAAGTCAGGGATCCTATGTTTTTGCTAAGCAGGAACACAGATTTCTGTCTTCTTACAGTACAAGCCCATCCCCCACACAGTTGGAAAACACCCCCTAGGGACACATTTACCCTTTGATCACCCCCTGATGTTAACCCCATCCCTGCAAGTGCCATTAGTACAGTTGCAGTGCATATGTTTTAATACTGATCACTGTAGTAGCGTCACTGGTCCCCAAAAAGTGTCAGGGTTTATTTACTAAAGCTAAAGAGTGCAAAATTAGTCCCATTGCTGCATAGATGCCAATCAGTTTCTAACCTCAGCTTGTTAAATTAAGCTTTGGCAGAAAAAAAAAACCTGGAAGCTGATTGGTTCTGTGGAGAATTGGGACTAATTTTGCACTCTCTAGCTTTAGTAAATACACCCCTTCATGTACGATTACCTGCCACAATATTGCAGTCGGCTATAAGTCGCTGATCACCGCCATTACTAGTAAAAAAAAAAAAAAATAAATACAATATAATACAATACCACATAGTTTGTAGAATTTTGCTCAAACCAAATCAATATACAATTAATGTCGATGTTTTTTTTTTGAATTTTCATTTAAAAATTGTCAATTTTTTTTTTTTTGTTTATAGAGCAAAAAATAAATGCAGAGGCGATCAAATACCACCATAAGAAAGCTCTATTAGCAGGGGGGAGGGGAGAGGTTGGGGGGGCTATGATGTAAAATGGGTCTGTGATGGCTGCGGACCACTAGAAGATTGAGCCAAAGTGCATTAGTCTTCACCTGTAATATCATGCAAACAGATAACATTTAGGGCTGATTTACAGTCAATGCATTTTTAAACAGTTGGCAGTATGAACGCATATGTAAAAAAAATGAATGCATTCCAATTAGCTTAGTTTATAGCATGGCAGTGCTTTCGTCTGCATGTTAAAAAAAGTACAGCATACTGCACTTTCTGCAAAAAAAAAATGCATTGCAAACATACGTAGATGCATACAAAAAAAATTAACAAAAAAAAAAAAAAAAATTCCAAAAAACACTGCAAATGCGCCAAACACGCACTGCGAATGCATGTAAACGCACAACCAATATGCTTGCAGAAACACACAGTTAAAGCAGATATTGTGTATATGTCACACAAGTATTAGTGTATTAATAAATTCTACAAGCAACATTTCCTGCAACGCACATCTTTCAAATGGGTGAATAACAATTTTGACAATAAATGAAACCTGCACTGGAGCTCAGCAGCAGCCAGAGAGCCAGGCAACTAGCATTTTCAGCAGGAGAGATCCACAGTGGCAGGCCACTGTCTCTCCTTTCCTGAAAATGCATGTTTAGTTTTTCTTATTTCTAACACCAGTCTTAGTCAACATAAAAAGTTCTAGAGAAACTGAGCAGGCTGTAAAATGGTTTATAGTATGGATGACTGTTCAGTATGCATCTAAGTTTAGGCACATAGCAAGGTGCAATAACCATAGCAGCCAATCAGCAACTGATCCATGCTGTTTTCCAGCAGTCATGTGATTGTTTGCTATAAGGGCACACATTTTACTATATATAAATAAAGCCCCAATTGTCACTGAGCTATTATTGAACAACAAAGGCTAGGGGTTGCATGCATCCCATTGAAAACCAATGGCTAGGGGTTGCATGCATCCGATTGATCACCAGTGGATTGATTTTAGCAGGGGTTCCCTTGCTGTGAAAAGGTCTATGTGGTGCAAGAGCTTATCTGCTTGAATACAAACCATTAAGGCAGGCCCCAGCATAACATAGTTATTAGTAAATTTTAGGAGATTATACATGAATATTGGAACATGTACAGGATTTGTTACATTTTAACAAAGTGCAGAAAAAAAAATAAAGTTTAAACTGTAGTTTTTAAAATCAACATTGCAAACATAATCAAACAATACTTACCAAACAAACATGGCGGCAGCAAACCATGTGCTCACATCTGTAGGCCAGAGGGCAGACTGCTTCACAAGTGGGCGTATTTATAGGTAAATCAGCCTTTTTTTCACCCAACTTTATTTGTGACAGTACCAAACTGACAAAGCTCACAAACTCTAAAAACGTTGAAAATAACTCTTTTTCTCTTGCAGGAAGGGTTTGCATGCGTCGCTGCTCCTGAACAACTGTGGAGAAATGGAAAATAAATTTAAATCAAGGAAAAAATAAAATAAGGCAAAAAAAAAGGTCACACACAGCCACACCCCCTCAACTTTAACTCCTTATCGCCCAGATTCAGTGTTTGCTTGCTTTGCTCAGGGTCAATTTGGCTGCGGTTGTTGTTTTATGGTTTCAGTTAGCAAAAAAAAAAAATTGTCAATTGTTCAAATTCAGCAACCTAATCAGACAAATAAGGTTATTTAATAATGCAGAGTACATTCAGGGCCCATTCATATCTGGGTGTTGTGAAACACACTTCGCGTTTTTAGTGCATTATTAATGCGTTGCGTTACATTTTTACTATCAATGGCACCATGGAAGACGATTATTTTATTCCCACCAACATCATTGATGGAGTTTATTCTGTCCCCAGCCACACTACTGATGAGCTTATTCTGTCCCCACTCACACCAAAGAGGGGGCTTGTCCTATACCCACCCACACCAATGATGGGGCTTATCCTACCCCACCAGGGCCGGACTGGCCATAGGGCAGTACGGGCATTTTCCCAGTGGGCCACGGTCTGCAGACATCACAAAAAGTTCCCTCATAGTCACTGCGGCCGCCGGCCGGCTTCGCGGCCAATCAGCCTTCTGCTCAGGGGGGGGTGTGAGTCACACCCCCCCTGAGCAGAAGGCTAATTGGCCGCGAAGCCGGACAAGGAAGTAATCAACACTCGTCACGAGTCACTCTTGTTCTTTCCCGCCAGTGTCATGCTCGGCACGGCCAGCCCAGCCCGAATCTCTCAAGCAGCTGCAGTCAGTCTCAGATGTGGCAGCTTCTTCAGCCCGGAGCCCGGGCTGTTCACGGGGGACAGCGGCGGCGGCTGCGGGGAGAAGGTAAGTGAGTGCAGAGTGCAGACAGTGCTGTGCTGCCCCGGTGTTACGGGGAAACCGATATCGGGACAACACCGGCCGACCATGTGTGCTGACTGCTGATCACTCTGCCTGATCCCATCCATCCCTCCCACTGCCATCACTCTACCTGCCCTGATCCCATCCACCCCCCCCACTGCCATCACTGCCTGATCCCATCCATCCCTCCCACTGCCTGATCCCATCTCTCCCACTGCCATCACTCTGCCTGCCCTGATCCCATCCATCCCTCCCACTGCCATCACTGCCTGAACCAATCTCTCCCACTGCCATCACTCTGCCTGCCCTGATCCCATCCATCCCCCCCACTGCCATCACTGCCTGATCCCATCCATCCCCCCACTGCCATCACTGCCTGATCCCATCCATCCCTCCCACTGCCATCACTCTGCCTGCCCTGATCCCATCCATCCCCCCACTGCCATCACTCTGCCTGCCCTGATCCCATCCATCCCCCCACTGCCATCACTGCCTGATCCCATCCATCCCTCCCACTGCCATCACTCTACCTGATCCCATCTCTCCCACTGCCATCACTCTGCCTGCCCTGATCCCATCCATCTCCCCCACTGCCATCACTGCCTGATCCCATCCATCCCCCCCACTGCCTGATCCCATCCATCCCTCCCACTGCCATCACTCTACCTGATCCCATCCCTCCCACTGCCATCACTCTGCCTGCCCTGATCCCATCCATCACTGCCAGATCCCATCCATCCCTCCCACTGCCATCACTCTACCTGATTCCATATCTCCCACTGCCATCACTCTACCTGATCCCATCCCTCCCACTGCCATCACTCTGCCTGCCCTGATCCCATCCACCCCCCACTGCCATCACTCTGCCTGATCCCATCCATCCCTCCCTCCCACTGCCATCACTCTGCCTGATCCCATCCATCCCTCCCACTGCCATCACTCTGCCTGATCCCATCCATCCCTCCCACTGCCATCACTCTGCCTGATCCCATCCATCCCTCCCACTGCCATCACTGCCTGATCCCATCTCTTACACTGCCATCACTCTGCCTGATCCCATCCATCCCTCCCACTGCCGTCACTCTGCCTGATCCCATCCATCCCTCCCACTGCCATCACTCTACCTGCCCTGATCCCATCCACCCCCCCCACTGCCATCACTGCCTGATCCCATCCATCCCACTGCCATCACTGCCTGATCCCATCTCTCCCACTGCCATCACTTTGCCTGCCCCGATCCCATCCATCCCTCCCACTGCCATCACTGCCTGATCCCATCTCTCCCACTGCCATCACTCTGCCTGCCCTGATCCCATCCATCCCCCCCACTGATGTCACTGCCTGATCCCATCCATCCCCCCACTGCCATCACTGCCTGATCCCATCCATCCCTCCTACTGCCATCACTTTGCCTGCCCTTATCCCATCCATCCCCTCCACTGCCATCACTGCCAGATCCCATCCATCCCCTCCACTGCCATCACTGCCTGATCCCATCTCTTACACTGCCATCACTCTGCCTGATCCCATCCATCCCTCCCACTGCCATCACTCTGCCTGATCCCATCCATCCCTCCCACTGCCATCACTCTACCTGCCCTGATCCCATCCACCCCCCCCCCCACTGCCATCACTGCCTGATCCCATCCATCCCACTGCCATCACTGCCTGATCCCATCTCTCCCACTGCCATCACTCTGCCTGCCCTGATCCCATCCATCCCCCCACTGCCATCACTCTGCCTGCTCTGATCCCTCCCACTGCCACCCCCCACTGCCATCACTCTGCCTGATCCCACCCATCCCCCCACTGCCTGATCCCATCCATTCCTCCCACTGCCATCACTCTACCTGATCCCATCTCTCCCACTGCCATCACTCTGCCTGCCCTGATCCCATCCATCTCCCCCACTGCCATCACTACCTGATCCCATCCATCCCCCACACTGCCTGATCCCATCCATCCCTCCCACTGCCATCACTCTACCTGATCCCATCCCTCCCACTGCCATCACTCTGCCTGCCCTGATCCCATCCATCCCCCCCACTGCCATCACTGCCTAATCCCATCCATCCCTCCCACTGCCATCACTCTACCTGATCCCATCTCTCCCACTGCCATCACTCTACCTGATCCCATCCCTCCCACTGCCATCAATCTGCCTGTCCTGATCCCATCCACCCCCCCACTGCCATCACTCTGCCTGATCCCATCCATCCCTCCCACTGCCATCACTCTGCCTGATCCCATCCATCCCTCCCACTGCCATCACTCTGCCTGATCCCATCCATCCCTCCCACTGCCATCACTCTGCCTGATCCCATCCATCCCTCCCACTGCCATCACTCTTCCTGATCCCATCCATCCCTCCCACTGCCATCACTGCCTGATCCCATCTCTTACACTGCCATCACTCTGCCTGATCCCATCCATCCCTCCCACTGCCATCACTCTGCCTGATCCCATCCATCCCTCCCACTGCCATCACTCTGCCTGATCCCATCTATCCCTCCCACTGCCATCACTCTGCCTGATCCCATCCATCCCTCCCACTGCCATCACTCTGCCTGATCCCATCCATACCTCCCACTGCCATCACTGCCTGATCCCATCCACCCCTCCCACTGCCATCACTCTGCCTGATCCCATCCATCCCTCCCACTGCCATCACTCTGCCTGGTCCCATCCATCCCTCCCACTGCCATCACTCTGCCTGATCCCATCCACCCCTCCCACTGCCATCACTCTGCCTGATCCCATCCATCCCTCCGACTGCTATCACTGCCTGATCCCATCTCTCCCACTGCCATCACTCTGCCTGATCCCATTCATCCCCATCCACTGCCATCACTGCCTGATCCCATCCATCCCTTCCACTGCCATCACTGCCTGATCCCATCCATCCCCCCCACTGCCATCACTCTGCCTGCCCTGATCCCATCCATCCATCCCCCCACTGCCATCACTGCCTGATCCCATCCATCCATCCCACTGCCATCACTCTACCTGATCCCCATCTCTCCCACTGCCATCACTCTGCCTGCCCTGATCCCATCCATCTCCCCCACTGCCATCACTGCCTAATCCCATCCATCCCCCCCACTGTCTGATTCCATCCATCCCTCCCACTGCCATCACTCTACCTGATCCCATCCCTCCCACTGCCATCACTCTGCCTGCCCTAAAACCCATCCATCCCCCCACTGCCATCACTGCCTGATCCCATCTATCCCTCCCACTGCCATAACTCTACCTTTTCCCATCTCTCCCACTGCCATCACTCTTCCTGATCCCATCCCTCCCACTGCCATCACTCTGCCTGCCCTGATCCCATCCACCCTCTCCCCCACTGCCATCACTCTGCCTGATCCCATCCATCCCTCCCACTGCCATCACTCTGCCTGATCCCATCCATCCCTCCCACTGCCATCACTCTGCCTGATCCCATCCATCCCTCCCACTGCCATCACTCTGCCTGATCCTATCCATCCCTCTGACTGCCATCACTGCCTGATCCCATCCATCCCTCTCACTGCCATCACTCTGCCTGATCCCATCCATCCCCCCCACTGCCGTCACTCTGCCTGATCCCATCCACCCCCCCACTGCCATCACTCTGCCCGATCCCATCCATCCCTCCCACTGCCATCACTCTGCCTGATCCCATCCATCTCTCCCACTGCCATCACTCTGCCTGATCCCATCCATCCCTCCCTCCCACTGCCATCACTCTTCCTGATCCCATCCATCCCTCCCACTGCCATCACTCTGCCTGATCCCATCTCTTACACTGCCATCACTCTGCCTGATCCCATCCATTCCTCCCACTGCCATCACTCGGCCTGATCCCATCCATCCCTCCCACTGCCATCACTCTGCCTGATCTCATCCATCCCTCCGACTGCCATCACTCTGCCTGATCTCATCCATCCCTCCGACTGCCATCACTGCCTTATCTCATCTCTCCCACTGCCATCACTCTGCCTGATCCCATCCATCCCTCCCACTGCCATCACTGCCTGATCCCATCTCTCCCACTGCCATCACTCTGCCTGATCTCATCCATCCCTCCGACTGCCATCACTGCCTTATCTCATCTCTCCCACTGCCATCACTCTGCCTGATCCCATCCATCCCTCCCACTGCCATCACTGCCTGATCCCATCTCTCCCACTGCCATCACTCTGCCTGATCCCATCCATCCCTCCCACTGCCATCACTCTGCCTGATCCCATCTCTCCCACAGCCATCACTCTGCCTGATCCCATCCTTCCCTCCCACTGCCATCACTCTGCCTGATCCCATCCATCCCTCCCACTGCCATCACTCTGCCTGATCCCATCTACCCCTCCCACTGCCATCACTCTGCCTGATCCCATCCATCCCTCTGACTGCCATCACTGCCTGATCCCATCTCTCCCACTGCCATCACTCTGCCTGATCCCATCCATCCCTCCCTCCCACTGCCATCACTCTGCCTGATTCCATCCATCTCTCCCACTGCCATCACTCTGCCTGATCCCATCCACCCCCCCCCACTGCCATCACTGCCTGATCCCATCCATCCCTCGGACTGCCATCACTCTGCCTGATCCCATCCATCCCTCCCACCGTCATCCCTCTGTCTGATCTCCACCCCTCCCATGAGGCAGTGGTGATGGGGGATAGGGATGACATCAGTAGCGGTGGTGGTGGGGATAGAGATGACATCAGTGGCAGTGAACATTGTCATTTCTATCCCCACCACCACTGCCACTGATGCTATCCCTATCCTTACCACTACTCCCACTGATGTCACCCCTATCCCCACCACCACTGATGTCACCCCTATCCCCACCACCACTGTGCCTATGGAAAATATAGGGTACTGAAATGTTGCCATTTTCGGGCATGCATAGTCTTAAGGTTTGACATGTTGGGTATTTATTTACTTGACACAAACTCATCTTTTATATTTTACCCAAAAATTGGCTAATATATTTTTTATGTACCCTAAAATGACCTTTTCCCTCTTAGCCTGGGTTCACACTAAATGCGGACTGCATCTAAATAGCAACCCGTCAATGCAAACAGATTGCGGAGTGTATGTTAGGTTAACGACACCCCGCAATCGGTTTTCAAAACGCAGCACGATTTGCAGAATCAAATCGCATGGGTGTGCAGGCTAAATATAACTAAAAAACATAGAGAAACTGGTAGTTGTTCATCATTGGTCATTTTGTTTAAAAAAAAAAAAAAAATGGGCTGCTCAGCCTAAAATGCCCGGGCCTATTTTTGTCCCAGTCCGGGCCTGATCCCCACCCACACCAATGATGGGGCTTATTCTATACCCACCCACACCAATGATGGGGCTTATCCTATCCCCACCCACACCAATGATGGGGCTTATCCTATCCCCACCCACACCAATGATGGGGCTTATCCTATCTCCACCCACACCAATGATGGGGCTTATCCTATCCCCACCCACACCAATGATGGGGCTTATCCTATCCCCACCCACACCAATGATGGGGCTTATCCGATCCCCACCCACACCAATGACGGGGGCTTATTCTATCCCCACCCACACCAATGATGGGGCTTATTCTATCCTCATCCACATCAATGATGGGGCTTATTCTATCCCCATTCACAACAATAATTGGGCTTATTATATTCCCACTCACACCAATAATTGGGCTTATTCCATTCCCACTCACACCAATAATTGGGCTTATTCCATTCCCACTCACACCAATAATTGGGCTTATTCCATTCCCACTCACACCAATGATGAGGCTTGTTCTATCTCCACCCATAAAAATGATGGGGCTTTTATCTCCACTGACACCAATGATGGGGCTTATTCTATCCCCACTGACACCAATGATGGGGCACCATTTCTCCCACTGATACCAACGATGGGGGCTTATTCAGTCCCCACTCGCACCAACGATGGGGGTTTATTCAGTCCCCACTCACACCAACGATGGGGGCTTATTCTGGCCCCACTTGCACCAACGATGGGGGCTTATTCTGGCCCCACTTGCACCAACGATGGGGGCTTATTCTGGCCCCACTTTCACCAACGATGGGGGCTTATTCTGGCCCCACTTGCACCAATGATGGGGGCTTATTCTGGCCCCACACGCACCAACGATGGGGGCTTATTCTGTCCCCACTCGCACCAACGATGGGGGCTTATTCTGTCCCCACTCGCACCAACGATGGGGGCTTATTCTGTCCCCACTCGCACCAACGATGGGGGCTTATTCTGTCCCCTTTCACACCAACGATAGGGCTTATTTTCTTCTCCCTGGCACCAATAATGGGGCTTATTGTATCCCCACTGACACCAATGATATGGGGTAATTTTCCTCCCACTAACACCACCAATATGGGGCTTATTTTGCTCTCACTGACACCAACTAGAAAATGTATTATTCTCTTACTAACACTAAGAGTGGAGCTTATTTTATCCTCATTGATAACAAAGATGGGGCTGAGATGGGCTCGGGGGTGTTCAAGTTCCCACTTGCCCAATCCCACCAGGATGCCGACACTGCACTCTGCTAATCACAGGCAGTGAGACATTTCCCGATCCGCAGCTGCGCAGATCAGGAAATGTCTCAGTGCCTGTGATTAGCGGAGGGCTCGGGCACATGGAAACTCAAACAAACCCGAGCCCATCTCTAAACACCAATAATTAGTCCTATTGACTCCAACAATAAGGATTTGTTTATCCCAAAGATATCCTTGATTGGTTCTTTTTATTCTGACTACAGCAATGTGGGGCTTATTTGACTTCCAGGTAACATTGACAACATGGGACCCATTTTGCTTTCATTGACATAAACAATATGGGTGTCAGCTCACTGACACCATCGATATGGGGTCTTACATTTTTTTCTAACTGATATCAATGATATGTGGCTTGTTTTGCTCATGCTGATACCAGCAACAAGGTTTTCTCCTCCCACTGACATTATCAGGCTTTTTTTTTTATATCCCCACTGACACAAGTGATGGGGCCTTTCCACTACTAGGAACATCAAAATACATTGGGTCATTTTCCTCCCACTAAACCAAAAATATAAGTCTTATGCTGCTGCCAATGACACCAGAAAGATTCATTATCCTCTTACTGACAGGGGGGCTTATTTTATGAATGTGATTTTTATTTTATTTTCTAATGATTTGCTTCACATATGTGTGCTTTGCTAAAATGTGCATTTTATTCCATTCATATACCGCAACGCATGGAAGCAAACAATTTATACCCCCAACGTTCCTTCTAAATGCATTCCACTGTACATTCATTGCGGCACACCACAATGTACAAATGACATGTTGGCAGCTGCTTTTTACCATCACACACATTAACGCATACACCTAACGCACAAGCGTCAAGGAGCCCTGAAGGTCATTTAGTTACAAACAGCAGTTAGCAAAACCTTCCTCTGTACAATCAATCTGAAGCAATGTAGAAGTTTCATAGATAGTTACTGAGATCTGTATGGGAGCAGAAGCTCTGGGCGCTGCTTTGTGGCCAAACATTGCAAAGGATTGTGTTATATGGAGAGGAAGATGGAGGGAAAGGTAGAAAATCAAGCTTTGAACTTATACTAAAACGCATTGCTGGAATGGTACAGCTTGATTGAATATAAAAAGCTTGGTTTAGCTCAATGGGGACCAAGCTAGGTGGAGTGTAAGCAGACTTTGACTTTATTGCAGGAGGAAGCCATTGCACATGGAAATACAATTGGTGAGTTTAGGGTGTGATCCATTACAGTCTAACATTGTCTTACCTTCTTGATGTCAGGTGGCTATTGTACCTTACACAAGCAGAATGTGAGGATCCACCCACCAACACAACCAGCATGTGGGGATCCACCCTCCAACTCAACCAACACATGTGCGGATTCACCCTCCAACTCAACCAACATGTGCGGATCCACCCTCCAACTCAACCAACATGTGCGGATCCACCCTCCAACTCAACCAACATGTGCGGATCCACCCTCCAACCCAACCAACATGTGCGGATCCACCCTCCAACTCAACCAACATGTGAGGATACACCCTCCAACTCAACCAACATGTGCGGATCCACCCTCCAACTCAACCAGCATGTGCGGATCCACCCTCCAACTCAACCAGCAGGTGCGGATCCACCCTCCAACTCAACCAGCATGTGCGGATCCACCCTCCAACTCAACCAACATGTGGGGATCCACCCTCCAACACAACCAACATGTGCGGATCCACCCTCCAACTCAACCAACATGTGCGGATCAAACTCAACCAACATGTGAGGGTCCACCCTCCAACTCAACCAACATGTGCGGGTCCACCCTCCAACTCAACCAACATGTGCGGGTCCACCCTCCAACTCAACCAACATGTGAGGGTCCACCCTCCAACTCAACCAACATGTGAGGATCCACCCTCCAACTCAAACAACATGTGAGGATCCACCCTCCAACTCAACCAACATGTGCGGATCCACCCTCCAACACAACCAGCATGTGGGGATCCACCCTCCAACTCAACCAGCATGTGCAGATCAACCCTCCAACACATCATACGTGCTGGCTGCTGATTAGGGACAGACAGGCAAAAAACATTTGTGTCCGGATAGAATTGAGGGACAGGTCGGAGTGTGTTAGGCAGGGCGAGTTGTAGGGCATTTTAGGGTGAGGCTGCTGATTTTTAGGGTCAGTGTGTTCTACAATCGATATTGCTGTGTGGGGGGGTTTGCAGTGACCGATCTTATCAATCCTTTTAGGGAGAGGCTGGAGATAGGCAGGTGTCAGTGGTCCACATCGATTTTGCTGTGTGTGGGGTGCAGTGAACACAATCTTTTTTGCCCACTGAGGAGGAGGGAGAAAAGTATTTTTCTATCAGTCACTGTGTGCAGCGTTTTTCCTTCAGTGCTGTGCTGTGCTGACTGTGATCATACACTGCTGTGTTCAGTGTTCACATGTGCTATTATTGAGAGATTTCAACAGTTATACACTTTTTTCTATTCCACTATTCAATATACACCCTTGGGTTAAAAAAATAAATTGGGGCATAGTCTGTACTAATCTAGTTAAAAATTACAAACTTAAAAGGGGATTTTTTTTCCCCTCCATAGCCTGCAGCAGAGCTGGTCCACATCGATTCTGCTGTGTGTGGGGTGCAGTGAAAACAATCTTTTTTGCCCACTGAGGAGGAGGGAGAAAAGTCTTTTTCTATCAGTCACTGTGTGCAGCGTTTTTCCTTCAGTGCTGCTGTGCTGACTGTGATAATACACTGCTGTGTGTGTTCACATGTGCTATTATTGAGTGGTTTCAAAAATCATGCACTTTTTTCTATTCCACTATTCAATATACAGCCTTGGGTTAAAAAAATTAAATTGTGGCATAGTCTGTACTAATCTAGTTAAAAATTACAAACTTAAAAGGGGAATTTTTTTTTTCCCTCCATAGCCTGCAGCAGAGCTGGTCCACATCGATTCTGCTGTGTGTGGGGTGCAGTGAAAACAATCTTTTTTGCCCACTGAGGAGGAGGGAGAAAAGTCTTTTTCTATCAGTCACTGTGTGCAGCGTTTTTCCTTCAGTGCTGCTGTGCTGACTGTGATAATACACTGCTGTGTGTGTTCACATGTGCTATTATTGAGTGGTTTCAAAAATCATGCACTTTTTTCTATTCCACTATTCAATATACAGCCTTGGGTTAAAAAAATTAAATTGTGGCATAGTCTGTACTAATCTAGTTAAAAATTACAAACTTAAAAGGGGAATTTTTTTTTTCCCTCCATAGCCTGCAGCAGAGCTGAATGATATAAGACACTGCTGTTCACATGTGCTATTGATAAATCACACCAATTTTATATCATATTTTCTATTCCGCTATTCAATAAAAACCTTTGGGTATAAACAATTAAATTGCGGGATAGTCTGTGTTGGTACGTGTGAGATACACCTTTCCAATTTTTGGGGTGCATCTCATACTTCTGAGGATTTGAGGGTGCGGCCTGTTCCGTACTCCTCATCCTGCCTTTGGGGGTACAAAAAATAGTAATTGGGGCATAGTCTGGTTCTGTACGTGTGAGATACATACACTTTTTTTGATAATATTTTCTATTCCGCTATTAAATAAAAACCTTTGGGTATAAACAATTAAATTGCGGGATAATCTGTGTTGGTACGTGTGAGATACACCTTTTCAATTTTTGGGGTGCATCTCATACTTCCGAGGATTTGAGGGTGCTGCCTGTTCCGAACTCCTCCTACTCCTCATCCTGCCTTTGGGGCTACAAAAAATAGTAATTGGGGCCTAGTCTGGTTCTGTACGTGTGAGATACATACACTTTTATTGATAATATTTTCTATTCCGCTATTCAATAAAAACCTTTGCGTATAAACAATTAAATTGCGGGATAGTCTGTGTTGGTATGTGTGAGATACACCTTTCCAATGTTTGGGGTTCATCTCATACTTCTGAAGATTTGAGGGTGCTGCCTGTTCCGTACTCCTCCTACTCCTCATCCTGCCTTTGGGGGTACAAAAAATAGTAATTGGGGCCTAGTCTGGTTCTGTACGTGTGAGATACATACACTTTTTTTGATAATATTTTCTATTCCGCTATTCAATAAAAAACCTTTGGGTATAAACAATTAAATTGCGGGATAGTCTGTGTTGGTACGTGTGAGATACACCTTTCCAATTTTTGGGGTGCATCTCATACTTCCGAGGATTAGAGGGTGCTGCCTGTTCCGAACTCCTCCTACTCCTCATCCTGCCTTTGGGGGTACAAAAAATAGTAATTGGAGCCTAGTCTGGTTCTGTACGTGTGAGATACATACACTTTTATTGATAATATTTTCTATTCCGCTATTCAATAAAAACCTTTGGGTATAAACAATTAAATTGCGGGATAGTCTGTGTTGGTACGTGTGAGATACACCTTTCCAATTTTTGGGGTTCATCTCACACTTCTGAAGATTTGAGGGTGCTGCCTGTTCCGTACTCCTCATCCTGCCTTTGGGGCTACAAAAAATAGTAATTGGGGCCTAGTCTGGTTCTGTACGTGTGAGATACATACACTTTTATTGATAATATTTTCTATTCTGCTATTCAATAAAAAACCTTTGGGTATAAACAATTAAATTGCGGGATAGTCTGTGTTGGTACGTGTGAGATACACCTTTCCAATTTTTGGGGTTTATCTCATACTTTTTTTTTTTTTTCCAAATAATTTTTATTGGTTTTAAACGACAGATACAAGGAGATGCAGTCAGCGTTGCAAGATATAACGTAAATTCAGTTACACAAACAACAAGCGGTGTGAAATATAACATGTCAGAAAACAGAAGTAGAAACAGTTGACAATCATTTATCATTCCAAGTGGTCCATGTTTCCCAGTTTTTGGTATGCTGCGGAAGAGATTGAGAGCGCAGTGCCAGTGATTTCTCAAATTCAAACGTGGTCATCACTGATACTACGACCTCCGAAAGGTTAGGGGCTTCCGTGTTTTTCCATCTCCTGGTGATGGTGGCCCTAGCGGCCAGTAGTATGTGCGAGACCACCCATCTGTATTTGCTAGGAATCAAGTCAATATCTAGAGTAAGGAGGGCCAGACCCGGGTTTGGTGTAATGGGCAAGTGTACTATAGATGAAATAAGGCCAAAGACCTGGTTCCAGAAGCTGGTGAGGTTTTTACACGTCCACAGAATGTGGTTCAAGTTGCATACCTGGCCACACTCCCGCCAGCACAGCGAGGAGTGGGTCTGGTAGAATTGTGATAACCTGTACGGTGTAAAGTACCAGCGGGACAGGATTTTCTGCGACAATTCCCAGTGGTTAGTGCATTTCGACACCCCGTAGGAGTGCCGAAAGGCACACGTCCACTGTTGTGGCGAAAAGGTCCGTTGTAGATCACTTTCCCATTTGACCAAGGGACTCAATTTGTGAAAGGTGGTCTTGGCATTGAATATATTGTAAAAAAAAAAGTGATGCCTTTAGTCGATCCAGAGGGATTAGTAAGGAACTGGTGAACCGTATATGGAGTAGTAATGGTAGGGGGTGGATGTTTGGTCAGAAATGTGGAAATGCGAGTGTAGGTATAAAGCTCTGAGCGTGGTAGTTGGTAGTGCTGTGTGAGGGAAGGAAATGGTTTCAGTCGGCTATCACTAAAGAGCTCATCGATCCAGTAGATACCACGGTCCCTCCATTTCAAAGTGGAGAGACAGGGAATCAGGATGTCTAGCAGGCTAATAGGTAGTCTTGGTTTGTAGTGGGCTTCTCTTATATTTGTGTGTTTGTGGAGTTCCCTCCATGCGTCGATAGACGTTTTGGTTGTGATTAGCAAGTCAGGCATATTTTGGGGCTTCCAGCCATCCGCTAGTAATAAAAGGTGTAGGCGATCCACCTTGCTGTATGCGGCTTCTAGTTGAGACCAGTGAATGTCAGGGTTCTCAGGGAACCATTTATGTAGCTGGGTAAGTTGGGACGCCAGGAAGTAGTCCTGCAAATGTACCATACCCGTGCCTCCCACCTTTTTGTGTTTGATAAGATGGGCCCACGAGCATCGGGGGTGTTTTCCTTGCCAGATATAGTGTTTGAGTACCCGATTTAAAGATTTAAGTATTGCCAACGGGAGAGGAACAGGAAGAGTTCGGAACACGTAAAGGATCTTGGGAAGGGCCATCATTTTAAAGGCTGCCAATCTGCCCAACCAAGACGGCTCTTTTTTTTTTGAATAAACGTTTTATTGAAACAAAAGGCAAATGAACAACGACAAGTAATGGCAAAGTGGCAAAGTCAGCTGATACAGAATAAAAATCAACATAACAAGTCAGAGAGCAACATAAACCATATCCAAGTACCGGAGTCCTAATTATATAGCAGATAAACAAACCAGAACCTATCATGATAGGACAAGGCGTACTGTATACGGACGACACCTCGGTACAGTACAGGACATAGGGGTGCCGATACAGCACGGGCAAGTGCCCTAGCTACATGGGCCAAAACAAGCAAGCAGTTGGTCTAAGAGCTCTCACATGGGTGGAAGGAGACATACAATACATAACCAATTGAAGGGGAGGGATGGACTCTGTCCCATCAGCCTGCAAAGATGTGAGAAGGAGCAGTAGGGGTGCAATAGTGTTACAATCCTAGATGGCACACCTCCGGAATGGACACCCCCAGGGGGAGCTAACTGTGTCCAATACCGGAGGGCGGCCATCCACCAATGCGAGAAAACTGCTCCACACTAAGCAGAGGGACATGGGGGTGAGGAAAGGTAAAGGGGGGACAAGGACAATCAATGGTGGGACCAGGGGCGTCCAGAAACAGTGGGTGGGGGGGACAGGAATGTAAGTAGGGAGATTAGGCTAAGCAAGGAAAGAGGAACGGAGAATAAAGGTAACAGGGGATTGGGTAGAGGAATGAAGGTGCACTCCCCCAGACTCCGGCCGGGAGACAGGGGTGTGAAGCCTACACAGGTCCAGACTAGGTATTCAGCAGTCGGCGGTATTCATCCGATGATGCAATATCAATCCATGGGGCCCAAATGTCATAAAACTTGGATGGGGTATCGAGGGCTTGAAAGGTGAGATCTTCCATACGGGAAATCCTGTCCACCCTCCGCAGCCTGTCAGCTACAGTGGGAGGAGAAGGTGAAAGCCATTGACAAGGGATGCACAATTTGGCGGCGGAGACCAAGTGAAAAACCAGGGATCTTTTGTAGCGCCGTTGGGAAAGGGAGGTGTGGTGAAGAAGGTATTGCGCCGGGATGAAGTCTGGTGTGAAGGTGGTGATACGGGCGATGAGGGCGTGTACTTCCCTCCAAAAGGGCTGAATCTGGGGGCAATCCCACCATATGTGTAAAAGGGTACCGGTCTGGAGGTGACAACGCCAGCATAGGGGGGATAGCTCAGCAGAAATTTTATGCAGAACGACCGGGGTCCTGTACCAATGTGCGAAAATTTTAAAGCCGTTCTCCTGGGTGAGAACGTTCCTGGAGCCCTTGTGGATGTGAAACATGATGCGCTCCCAGTCCTCGTCCAACAGGGTAGTGGCCAGGTCCCTCTCCCAATGTGCACGAAGATTAATGAGTCGAGGTGGGTGTTGCAGGGAGAGGAGGGAATACAAAAGGGATATGAGATGGCGTTGAGGGTCACGCGATCTACACAGGGCTTCGAAGGGGGTGGGCTCCCTATACCAACATGAGATATCAGGGGTACGGAGTAGAAAATCCCTCAGTTGCAAATAATTGAAGAACTTAAGCTGAAGGTCTGGGTATTTCTGGGACCATTCAGGATAAGAGAGCAATTTGCCCTCGTGGAAGCAGTGCTCAGCCCTACAGGGGGCGGTAGGCAAGGATCCAGGCAGGGGAGGGCAAGGAAGGCCTGGTGGGAAGTCTGGATTTTGAGTCAGGGGTACCATGGGACCGGGCGTAGAGGCTAGGCCCATTTTCTTGCACAAGTGTCGAAAGGCCGTGATCGTGGGGTTGATAATTGGGTGCTTATGGCAATTAGCCTGCAGTGATGAAGGAGAAATCCAGGGAAGGTGGTGTATGGGGAAGGCAAAAAACAACTCCTCCAGGGTGACCCAGTCCTTGAGGTGTCGATGTTTATGCCAATCCACAACCCTAGCCAGGTGACAGGACCAATAGTATTTCTGCAGGTGCGGCAAGCCCAGGCCACCCACCTCCTTCGGGGTGGTCAGAACGTCCCAAGAAAGCCTGGGTCGCTTCGAGCGCCAAGTGAAGGACGTGCAGGCCGAGCGATAGGAGTGGAAAAATGCCGGGGGGAGTTTAAGAGGGACAGCCTGTAGCACGTAGAGAAGTCTGGGGAGGATATTCATTTTAACGACCGCTATCCTAACAAACCATGAGAAGGGGTCCGATTCCCATTTGGACAGATCCGTTTTAACGGTTTGTAAAAAAGAGGCAGGTAATTTCGTGCGTAGAGATCAGAAAGGACTGAGGGGATTTGAATGCCCAGATACGTGATGGCGGAGGGTTCCCAACGAAATGGAAAGTTGTCCCGGCAGAGCTGTACCGCGTGGGACGGAAGGGTTATGTTGAGGGCTTCGGATTTGGCGTAATTTATTTTAAAATTGGAGATAAGACGAAATGCATCCAGATCACAGAGAAGATTCGGTAGGGAGATGGTTGGGTTAGTTAGAAATAGCAGAATATCGTCGGCATACGCCGCCAATTTATATGTTTTGTGGGCTATGGTTACACCATTGATATCGGGATTTGAGTTGAGGCGGCGGAGGAGGGGTTCGAGGGTGATGATGTAAATCAGGGGGGACAGGGGACAGCCCTGTCGCGTCCCATTCGACACGGAGAAGGCATCCGACAGGCCACCGTTGACCCTCACTCGCGCCGAGGGTGACGAGTAGAGGGCTGATATAAAATTCAACATGCGGCCAGAGATGCCCAACGACTCCAATGCTGCAGTCATGTAGTCCCAGGCAACCCTGTCGAACGCCTTCTCCGCGTCGAGGGAGAGGAAGAACCCGGGTGTATGGGAGGATGTGAGCCAGTGATGAATGTTGAGGGCCTTGAGGGTATTATCCCTGGCCTCGCGGCCGGGGACAAAGCCTACTTGATCGAGCGAAATAACGTCGGGTATGTGGGGCAGCAGCCGGTTCGCCAATACTTTGGCATAAAATTTGATGTCGACGTTAAGAAGGGAAATTGGCCTATAATTGCAAACCAGGGAGGGGTCCTTCCCAGGCTTCGGGATAACGGTGATGTGGGCCTCTAGGTAGTCTGGATGCAGAACTGGGGACTCGGAAAATGAATTAAAGGCGGCCAGCATGGGAGGAAACAGGGTATCCCCAAAGGTTTTGTAGTAGCCCACCGTCAAGCCGTCAGGACCTGGGCATTTCCCCAGCTTAAGTTGTTTGAGAGCCGATTGAATTTCGAGCAAGGAAATGGGGGCATCCAGGCCCGACAGGGCTTCGGGTGAGAGAGGCGGGGGGGAATAGTTCTGCAAAAATGCCTTAATACCCTCGGCCCTGCCCGAAGAAGAGGGGTCGGAACCAGTGGTATCTAAGTTGTACAGCGCACGATAATAGGTCAGGAATTGGTGGGCAATATCATTAGTGGAGGTAATCTTCCTACCCTGTGGGTCCGTAATCGAGTGAACCGTCCTCGCCGCCCGGCGAGCTTGGAGCGCTCTGGCCAGTAGCTTGCCCGATTTATTGCCACAGTCATAGAATAGTCTTTGCTGTAAGGCGAACTTTCGTTGGGTAATGAATCCCAATTCAGTTAGTAGGTCCTGACAGGTCTGTGTTAGTTCAGTTAGAGTGTGAGACGCCAGTGTGCGTTTATGAACGCGTTCCAATGAATAGATGCGTTTGGTGAGGGTAGCAATACGCGCACGGCGTTCCTTATTACGTTTCGCGGCTAGTGCAGCAAACACTCCCCTAATGACACACTTATGTGCAGCCCACAACGTGGCAGGGGTGGTATCCGATGTGTTGTTAAGGGCAAAGTACTCCAGCAGGGCGGACTTCAGCTCGGAAACTAAGACTGGGTCAGACAACAGGGAGTTATCCATGCGCCAGGAACGGGAACGACCAGGGTCGGGCAGCAGGGAGAGAGAGATAGAGACCGGATGATTATCGGACAAAAACATTGGGTCAATGGATGCAGACAGTAAAGAGGGGAGGGCACTCTGTGAGATAAATATATAGTCTATCCTGGTGTATTTGTTGTGCGGGTGAGAGAAGTAGGTGAAATCCTTCGTATCTGGGTGTAACGTCCGCCAAGTGTCATGTAACAAGAGATCTCTAAGGAGGGTTTTGATCGAACGTAGGGCAGAGTATGGAAGGGACGTAGAGCCTGAGGAGACGTCCAGGAGGGGTGTTAGGGCTACATTGAAATCGCCGCCTACTACCAGGGTACCGGCTTGAAATTCGGTCAGACGGAGAAGCGTTTTTCCCGAAAGTAGGGGACCACTCGTTTGTTCGGGGCGTAAATGTTAGCGAAGGTGAAGAGTTGACCTCGAATTGCGCCCTTAACAAAAAGATATCGCCCGTCAGGGTCGGAAACAGAGTCGTGGAGGGTCCAGGGGCAATTCTTATAGTACAGAATACAGTATAGATACACCCTTAGACTTGGAGACGCTCGAGGTGGAGTGATATACAATCGGAAAGTGGCAGTCGTGTAGGCGTGGAATGTTGTCCGAGCGGAAGTGGGTCTCTTGCAGAAACACCACGTCCGCCCTAGCCTGCCGAGTAGAGAGTAAGAGCTTGGATCTACGTTCAGGTACATTTAAGCCTCTAACATTAAGGGAAAGTACTTTCAGGGTGGGAACGGAGGCGCTCATTCTGGGGGAGTGCACCAAACGTGACTGAGGATGGGAAGACACCGGGGTGAACGGGGAGGGGGGAAAAGGGGAGAAGGAAAGGGAAGAGAAGGGGAAAGAAGAGGGGTGGGGAGGAGAAAGGGATGAGAGAGAAAAAAAAAAGGGGGGGGAAGAAGAGGATGGGGGGAGGTAAGGGCGATCCGGCGGCAGGAGGACCTGCCTACCTGTTAAACACGGAGTCGGTAAAGATGAGGGTAGTGTGAAGGTGTGTACACAGGTAGCTGAACAAAAAAAAAAAAAAGATTAATAAACAGCAAGACACTAGTGGGGTTGGATTAGACCAGCCCGGGATGGCACGCAGAGGCCCTGTCTCCAAACGCGGAGAGAGGGAATAAAAAAGGGGAAAAACAACCAACGGTGCGTCCCGTCCACGGACAAAAAGTGAAGGGCAACAAGTGGAGAATCAAGGGGGATAAAGCAAGTAGCATCAGCCCATGGTAGGGGATACCTGGTGGACCCATGCACCGAGGGATCAGGGCAAGGGGCCCCCGGGAGTGCCGGTAATGCGGGACACAGACCGTTCAGCGAGCACCCCGTCACCCATGGGCACACGGGGGAACAGGTGTCACCGAACGGAGTGCAAGGATAGGTCAAACAATTCACACCCAGAGCACGGAAACAGTCAATGGGGAGGGTGGAATCCGCCAATCCCGGCGGAATCTCGACGCAGAGAAGGGCGGAGTCCCCCCAACTTGCACTTATCAAAAAGTATAAACAAAAGAGAACAGGAATAGACCCGACCATGACCCAACTAAGAGATAGGCAGCACTATATCCTCTCCCCAGGGAAGGAGCAGACCCGGCCAGATGAGATGACCCCAGGTCAGCTGCCCCCCGGCGAGCCGACAGAACCTGCAGCATTAGCCTCCCCACACAAAGTAAACATTAAGACCCCCCCCCCAGTGCACCCCAAGTCTACAGCAAACTCACAAGACCCCGGGCCCAGTCTAAGCAATACAAACGACAGTATCAGCACTCGGTAGGTGTGGGCGAGCGGGGATGGATCCTGGTACCCGCGTCCACCGGGTGGCACCGAAAGTGGAGTTCTAACTTCAGCAGGGGTTCCGTTGAAGACGAAAAATCCACAAACCATCAAGCAGGGCAGCCAGGAAGTCCACAAAGGTAGTGACCATGGGGGCGAGGAGGGGAGCTCCAGAAGACATCAAGTCTGACTCGGGGGGCGAGTGGGGGGAGGGGGGGTA
The DNA here is from genome assembly GCF_965119305.1 of Pelophylax lessonae. Taxonomy (NCBI): domain Eukaryota; kingdom Metazoa; phylum Chordata; class Amphibia; order Anura; family Ranidae; genus Pelophylax; species Pelophylax lessonae. The sequence continues at coordinate 165,320 of NW_028119998.1, forward strand.
AGCCAACAGCAAACAAGAAAGGGCAGGTAGCTGTATCCATAACCCAGATTAATGGTAAAGTTCGAGCAGGGGAGGCAAAGCAAATTGAGTTTAGAGAACTAGGGCGAGTCAGAGTCCTTCAGAAATTGCATGGAGATGGTCGGGTGGGGCAACTTAAGGGGCGATCAAACTCTGTCAAAGTGTGCAGCAGTAGAGCAAGAGATCCGTGCGGAAAGGGATGCGAGTAGACTGTCATTCGAGCAAAGGAGATGCAGGAGGAGGGTATGCGGAAAAGCGATAAAGATATTAGTAATACTTGCCAGACGGATCGAGGTGGGCCGATCGTCAATCACCCAAACGAGCTTTTCGTTGTTGAGGAGGTTTCGTGGGACTTGTGGCCAGCGGAAGTTTAGGAGGAGCCATTAGAGGTCTGTGGATGGATGGCGAACGAGGACGTCTGAAGCGGGAGTCCAGTGCTTCCATAGGTTCCTCTCTCGGCGCGGATGGCGTGGGGGGGCCCCCCCGAAAGGCCGCGTACCAATTCGGCGTATCGATCAGTGGGAGTCCCATGGCAGAACAAAAATGAGGGATGTCCTCTGGAACCTTGAGGAGTGCCGTGCGTCCCTGCGTAGTGGCGGACAAACAGAAGGGGAACTTCCATTTGTATGGAATCCCCTTTAAGCGCAAAGCCTCCAGTAGGGGGCACAGATCCCTGCGATGCTGCAGGGTGATGTTGGAAAGATCCTGAAAAATGTGTACCGTGGCGCCCTCATGTTCCAAGTTAATTCTGCTTCTGGCCTTACGGAGGATCTCCTCCTTCAGCCTGTAGTCCACCAGACAGCACACAACGTCCCGAGGGGGATCTCCATCTCTACCCCTGGGTCTCAGTGCGCGGTGTATGCGCTCCAATTCAATGGGAGACTGTGGGGGGCGGTCAAGGAGGGTATTGAAAATGCCTGTGACAGAGGAGGCAAGCATGTCTGGCTCGATAGATTCGGGGAGGCCACGCACCCGCAAGTTATGGCGTCTCCCTCTATTGTCCAAATCCTCCAGGTGGCGGTGGAATTCCCTCAGCTGTAGGGAATGAGAGTCAACGGTGCGTGTGACCAAACGGAGCACCTTGTCATGTTGAGCTGTGGTGATCTCCACCTCGTGCACCACCAAGACAGCTCTTGGTAGGGTTTCTTGGCCAGATCGGCTTGGATCTCAGCTAAAAGTGGTTTGTAATTGGCTTCCGCCAGTGATGAAATTGAAGGAGTCAGTTTTAGGCCTAAATATGAGATGTCACTATCAGTCCATACATACGGGAATTGGGATTCAAGGTGTCGTCTAGCATGGAGTGGCACTCCTAGATTAAGAATGAGGGACTTGGTGAAATTTACCTTATAGTACGATATGGAAGAGAAGGATGTGAGAAGTTGATGTAGGAAGGGCATGGATACTACGGGTTTCGTGATGGAGAGAATGACATCATCCGCAAAAAGAGTTATCTTGTGAGAGATGCCTCTAATGCGAAATCCGGATATGTGGGGATGTGATTGTGTATGTTCAGCTAGCGGTTCCATCATCAAATTAAATATACTTGGGGAGAGTGGGCAACCCTGGCGAGTGCCATTGGTGATGGAGAAGGGTTTGGAAATCACACCTGAGACAAATACGTGAGCAGATGGGTGTAACGCTCCTGCGTTTTATGTATGATGTGGATTTACAGCTGCAGAAATATTCCACTTCAGTAGTCATGTAGAGAAACGCTGAGACACCAATCCCAACTCCCCAAGACTCATCATATGTGGATGATCTCAATTCAGCAAGTAAATACACACACTCAATAAGATGTTCCTAGAGTGACTTATGTATATAGTAACACAGTGATGATAGGCTGAAGAGACAGGTTGGGTAGAGATGGTAGATGACAGACACTTGAAAGGAAATGTTCTTGAAAGTAAGATAGTAGCAGATGGGATGCAGATAGGTTAGCAATCATAGATAATGCAGATATAATAATAGTCCTTAGTATGCAGAGCTAGATAGTGTAAGCTTTAGTATGAAGGTTATAGAGGTTTCCCCTGTGGGGTACTTATCACTAGTAGCAATGTAGCAGAGGAGAGGTTCGGCAAGAGCGGATGATCCGGTAGCGGGATACAGGGATCAGCGCAGCGTGGTTCCGACAGTGAGGTATGCTTGCAAGCATGAGAGCTTCAAGACAGGTTAGCATCAAGGCACAAAGCAGGCACACAGCAGGTTGAACGAACACATGTGAGTGAGAGCTTGTGATTTAAATAGCTGTTCAGTCCGGCGCTCAGTGATGATGTCAGCACTCTTAAAGGGAAACACACCTATATGTGCTTCATCTATCTAGGTAGATGGAAAGCACCCGGAAATGATGTGATAGGAGGCACTGAGAGTGCCAGAACCTTATAGTACCCCCCCCCCCCGTAAGGCCAGCTCCGGAAGGCCTCTAAGGCTGGTTGTCGATATAAGAATCGGAAAAAGCTGGTTGCCGATGTAAGAATTGGAAAAGACTGGTTGCCGATACGAGAATCGGATAAGACTGGTTGCCGATACGAGAATCGGATAAGACTGGTTGCCGATACGAGAATCGGATAATACTGGTTGCCGATACGAGAATCGGATAAGACTGGTTGCCGATACGAGACTCGGATAAGACTGGTTGCCGATACGAGAATCGGAAAAGACTGGTTGCCGATACGAGAATCGGATAACACTGGTTGCCGATACGAGAATCGGATAATACTGGTTGCCGATACGAGAATCGGATAAGACTGGTTGCCGATACGAGAATCTGATAAGGCTGGTTGCCGATACGAGAATCGGATAAGACTGGTTGCCGATACGAGAATCGGATAAGGCTGGTTGCCGATACGAGAATCGGATAAGACTGGTTGCCGATACGAGAATCGGATAAGACTGGTTGCCGATACGAGAATCGGATAAGACTGGTTGCCGATACGAGAATCGGAAAAGACTGGTTGCCGATACGAGAATCGGATAACACTGGTTGCCGATACGAGAATCGGATAATACTGGTTGCCGATACGAGAATCGGATAAGACTGGTTGCCGATACGAGAATCGGATAAGGCTGGTTGCCGATACGAGAATCGGATAAGACTGGTTGCCGATACGAGAATCGGATAAGACTGGTTGCCGATACAAGAATCGGATAAGACTGGTTGCCGATACGAGAATCGGATAAGACTGGTTGCCGATACGAGAATCGGATCAGGTTGGTAACCGATGTGAGAATCGGATCACTTGTTGCCGATATGAGAATCGGATCAGGTTGGTAACCGATGTGAGAATCGGATCACTTGTTGCCGATATGAGAATCGGATCAGGTTGGTAACCGATGTGAGATTTGGATCACTTGTTGCCGATATGAGAATCGGATCAGGTTGGTAACCGATGTGAGAATCGGATCACTTGTTGCCGATACGAGAATCGGATCAGGTTGGTAACCGATGTGAGAATCGGATCACTTGTTGCCGATATGAAAAATCGTATCAGGTTGGTAACCGATGTGAGAATCGGATCACTTGTTGCCGATATGAGAATCGGATCAGGTTGGTAACCGATCTGAGAATCGGATAGGACTTGTTGCCGATACGAGAATCGGATCACTTGTTGTTAGGGTGTCTGCTACATGAACCCCTCACTAGAATCGGACGCATAACCATCCGAAGTAATCCCAGTAGTCCTAGCAACCAATGCTTCTTCAAACATCCTCAGATCCTTCCTACATACCACCGTGCCATTAGAAGCGCGTATGCAGTCAGGTGCAAGAATCTCAATGTTTTCATTGGAAGCTAGAAATGTACTTGCAAAAATAGGAGTATCTATACCAACATCTGCCAATTTCTGGGTGTCCTTTTCTGATATAGAACGGGGACAGGGCTGGCAACAGCCTTGGTAATTTCCAGGCTGTTTTTCAGGGAAGACAGTTCGGATTCGCCTGGCCTCCATTAGGAGAGCCTTAGGCCTATGGGGTCTGGTTGGGCAGGATGTAATGAAATGTCCCCCTTCTCCACAATAAAAACAAAGGCCACAGATTCTCCTGTGATCTTTTTTTTTTGTAAGGACAACTTAGTATGTACGGCACCAATCTCCATAGGCTCCTCATCCATCTCTGTAGGATCAGGGTTCAAATGAGATGTGTCAGAGTGACAAGGCTGACTGTTTAAGGCAGGTTTGGACCATGACCAGGCAGGATCACCATATTCATTTGGTTTCCTTTTTTCCCTAGGTAGCCGGGGTCTGCGGTTACCTGGAGCAGGTTTAGGAGTAGATTTTTGGGAGGGGAGACACTGGGAGTGCATCGCAATTGCAAATGATTCCCAATTGTCTAGGATCGGACTTTTTCCTTGCAGTTTCTCGTATGCCCACGTTTTCATTTTGCCAGAAAGCAAATTAATGGCAGCATGCACTTTAATAAAGTCATTATGATAGGTCCTAGGCTTAAGGATAAATAGGAGCTCACAATCCATACGAAAAAAAAGAAAAGAGGAACGGGAACCATCAAACCTGTCTGGTAGAAGGACAAGAGGTTCTGGGGGTTGAGCAGCAGTAGGCTGTGTCAGTCTGACCACCTGCTGTGTCAGAGCCTGATTGTCTTCTTTTAATTCAGTAAGTGCGTGTATTAAACGCAGTTACTTGTTGTGTTAACTGTGTCACCTGAGTGGTCATTTCTGCTGAATCCATTTTATCTGGTTCGTTCAATCTGTAACGCTCCTGCGTTTTATGTATGATGTGGATTTACAGCTACAGAAATATTCCACTTCAGTAGTCATGTAGAGAAACGCTGAGACACCAATCCCAACTCCCCAAGACTCATCATGTGTGGATGATCTCAATTCAGCAAGTAAATACACACACTCAATAAGATGTTCCTAGAGTGACTTATGTATATAGTAACACAGTGATGATAGGCTGAAGAGACAGGTTGGGTAGAGATGGTAGATGACAGACACTTGAAAGGAAATGTTCTTGAAAGTAAGATAGTAGCAGATGGGATGCAGATAGGTTAGCAATCATAGATAATGCAGATATAATAATAGTCCTTAGTATGCAGAGCTAGATAGTGTAAGCTTTAGTATGAAGGTTATAGAGGTTTCCCCTGTGGGATACTTATCACTAGTAGCAATGTAGCAGAGGAGAGGTTTGGCAGGAGCGGATGATCCAGTAGCGGGATACAGGGATCAGCGCAGCGTGGTTCCGACAGCGAGGTATGCTTGCAAGCATGAGAGCTTCAAGACAGGTTAGCATCAAGGCACAAAGCAGGCACACAGCAGGTTGAACGAACACATGTGAGTGAGAGCTGGTGATTTAAATAGCTGTTCAGTCCGGCGCTCAGTGATGATGTCAGCACTCTTAAAGGGAAACACACCTATATGTGATTCATCTATCTAGGTAGATGGAAAGCACCCGGAAATGATGTGATAGGAGGCACTGAGAGTGCCAGAACCTTACAATGGGTTAGAATATAGAGCCATAATGGCAGATAGAATCAGGCCTGTGAATCCAAATTTCTCCAAAACCAAGAGCATGTACTTCCAGTAGACTCTATCAAATGCCTTTTCGGCGTCAATGGATAGGAGAAGGGAGGGGGTTTTCGTCACTTCAGCGTAGTGTATTAGGTTGATAACTCGACGCGTGGCATCCGCCGCCTGTCTATTGGTCATGAAGCCCAGTTGATCGGGATTTATTAAGGTGGGAAGGATGGTGGAAAGGCGAATAGCAATAATTTTGGCATAAATTTTTGCGTCCGAATTCAACAGAGAAATCGGGCGGAAATTCGCCGGGGTGTCCGGGGATTTGCCTGGTTTAGGGAGAGCCACTATATGCGCCTTAAGCATCTCTGGTGGGAAAGAGCCCGATAGGGAAATGGACTGCTATAGGCGAAGTAGGAATGGGGATAGTGTGTCCTGGAATTGTTTGAAGTATTCATTTGTGAAGCCATCAGGGCCCGGGGATTTGTCGTTGGGGAGCGTGCCAATAGTGTGGGTAATTTCCTCGGGGGAGATGGGTGAATTCAGTGTCTGGAGTTGTTCCTCAGTCAGTGTGGGGAGTTTTATCTCAGTCAGGAAGGATGATATATCCAAATCAGTTGTGGTGGGGCAGGAGGGGTCCTCTTTCAAATTGTATAATGCCCCATAGTTGTCTGAAAATGCGTCTGCTATATCTTGAGGCTTTAACAATTTCTGCTTGGTAAATGGGTGGAAGATGTGAGGGATTTTACTCTTTGCCTTCCTTGCTTTCAGGTGATTGGCTAGAAATTTCCCAGCTTTGTTATGTTGCGAATAGAATTTCAGTTTGAGGGATCGCATAGCTTTGTCATGATTTTGGATTAAGAGCAAACGCAACTCGTGACGAAGTCGGGTGAGAGTCGTTGAGGTCGTGTCTGTGGGAGAGGCCTTATTGGTGGCTTCCAGTTTACGGATGTCCGCCAATAAGGAGTCAATAGATGATTTGTGGGATTTCCTGTCTCTGGCTTTAAGTTGAATCAGTATGCCTCTCATGCTCGGACCATCATTGGTCTGGAAAAAGGATGTCAGGTGATCTTGGATCAAGGCAGAGTGTTGTTGGAGTTGGATCAGTCTGTTATCACATCTCCAGGTGGAAAAGCCAGAACCAGGCCCCTCCAACTGGAGCATGATGGATATAGCCGCATGATCTGACCAGGAGATGTCATGAATCGTGACCTCTGAAGTACGATATAATAACCATGAGTTCAACACAATAAGGTCAATACGGGAATAGGATTTGTGGCGGGTTGAAAAAGATGTGAAATCCTTCTCCTCAGCGTGAAAACAGCGCCAGGCATCGTATAGCTCCTCTCGGCCTAGCAGGCTCCCCAGAACAGCCGAGCGCCTGCCACAACCAGAGGTGGTATCGATCCGTGGATCTGGAGGTAAGTTAAAGTCACCGCAGAGGAGGAGGTGACCTTCCCTTAGCGCCCGAGCCTTCTTGAGGAGTTTGCGGATGAAGTGCAATTGCTTAGTATTAGGAGCATATAAACATACCAATGTTAAGGGCACATTATCTATGACACATATCAGAATTACATATCTACCCTCCGGATCTAGATGTGACGATTTAAGGGAGAACACCACTGAGTCCCTGACAGCCACTAGTATACCGTTCTTCTTGACCGGAGCAGAAGCAAGGAAAATGTGTGGAAAGTTCCGGTGCTAACAGTACGGGGCAGCGTCCACCTGAAAGTGTGTTTCCTGGGCAACCAGGATGTCAACCTTTTGGCTAATGGCTTCCTTCCATAAGGTCCTCCATTTGGCCGGGTGGTTTAGTCCATTGGAATTGATAGAGAGAATCTTCAGTCCCATGGGAAAAGGATTAGAGGCGATGGAATCAGCTGACGGTGCGTCTTGAGCTTGGAGAATGGGTCAAGGTGTATATGGTGCAGCAAGGTGAAGACCAACGAAGCTATGTACTGGCAATGTAGAAGTATGAAGCAGAAAAGTCTGATGGCACTGGAGCGTGCTGGGCACTGGGAGTAGGAAAACTGCATGTTGTTCTGAGAGTCAATGAGGCAGAGAAAGGAACGCTGTATAGTGGTAACAACGAGCTCCAACGGGAGCAACCAAGGGGCCCATTGCTGGGCATAAAAAAGAGAATTCCGGGGCGTGTCCTGGACATGGCGGAGGGAGGTCACACACTTCTTTAGAGCTCCCGCCGTCTCTTCCTGTCCACCACGATTAGACTGCCAGCTACCACCCTGGAATGAGCACCGGCCGTAGGAGAGGACCCAGAAATAGAGGTGAGCGGACACCTGGATGTCCGTGTTCGGCCGAACTTTAAAAAAAAGTCCGGGTCCGTGTCCCGGACTTTTGACGAACTTTTCCCGGACACCGAACCCCATTGAAGTCAATGGGGACCCGAACTTTCAGGCACTAAAATGGCTCTAAAACACCAATGGAAAGGGCTAGACTGCTGCAAATGGCAGCAAAACGTAGTTAAGAGCATGGCAAGTGCTCTGCAAACAAATGTGGATAGGGAAATAACTTAAAACACCAAAAAAAAAACAGAAAAATAAAACAATGTTCTTCATCTCTGAAGGACGAGGCCCATATGGAGTAGGAGGGAGGTTGAGGTGGTGGTGGATGTGGCGGTGTCATAGGCGTGTGCACAGGGTGTGCCGGGTGTACCTGGGCACACCCTAATCACCTAGGGCACATAGCATTATCGCTCTGTTTGCCAGTGAGGAGATGGGAAAGATCTCCCTCGGACCTGCTCTGCTCTATTTCTCTTTGCCAGCAGGGAGAGTAATGTATCGGGGCCATGTACATGTAGGCAAACACATGCATGTGTATTTAATATAATATAATGCAATAGGCTACATAGTTACATAGTTACATAGTTAGTGAGGTTGAAAAAAGACACCAGTCCATCCAGTTCAACCTATAATGTGTGTGTATGTTAACTTTTAACCGTACATTGTATACCCCTGTATGTTGTGGTCTCTAAGGTGCCCATCTAACATTTTTTTGAAACTATCAATGCTCCCTGCTGATACGACTGCTTGTGGAAGAGAATTCCACATCCTTACTGCTCTTACAGTGAAGAACCCCTTACGCATTTTAAGGTTAAACCGCCTTTCCTCTAGTTTTAGTGAATGGCCACGTGTCTTATTGTAATCCCTTTCTCTGAATAGTTTGTTCCTTATGTTAGGGTCGCCAGTACAGTATTTGAACATTGATATCATATCCCCACTCAATCGTCTCTTCTCCAGAGAGAATAAGTTCAGTGCTTGTAGTCTTTCCTCATAGCTGATGTCCTCCATTCCCCTAATTATTTTTGTTGCCCTTCTCTGGACTCTTTCCAGTTCCAGCACATCCTTCCTGAGGACCGGTGCCCAAAACTGGACAGCATACTCCAGATGTGGCCGGACCAGAGTCTTGTAGAGTGGGAGAATAATCTCTTTATTTCTGGAGTGAATCCCCTTTTTTATACATCCCAGTATTCTGTTGGCTTTACTTGCAGCGGCTTGGCATTGCATGCCACTGCCAAGCCTGTTGTCTACCAGTACCCCCAAGTCTTTTTCCATCCTAGACTCACCCAGAGGCTCCCCCCCTAGTGAGTAGCTTGCTTTCTGGTTTCTGGCACCCAAGTGCATTACTTTACATTTTTCAACATTAAACCTCATCTGCCATGTAGTTGCCCACCCAGTTATTTTGTTCAGGTCCGCTTGTAAGGTTTCCTCATCCTGCATAGAAGATATTGGCATGCTTAGTTTAGTATCATCTGCAAATACTGAGATTGTACTAGATATCCCCTCCTCTAGATCATTTATGAATAAATTAAACAGGATTGGTCCCAGGACAGAACCCTGGGGGACCCCACTTTCCACACCCGCCCAATCCGAGTACTCTCCATTAATCACCACCCCCTGGAGCCAGTTCTCTATCCAGGTACTCACCTTATGGTCCATACCTACCTTCCTTAGTTTGTACAGTAAGCGTTTGTGGGGAACGGTGTCAAAGGCCTTTGCAAAGTCCAGATACACCACATCCACAGGCTTACCTTTATCTAGATGGCAGCTCACTTCATCGTAGAAGGTTAATAGATTGGTTTGGCAAGAACGATTTTTCATAAATCCATGCTGATTGCTACTAATAATACAGTTTTCATTACTAAAGTCTTGTATGTGGTCCCTTAACATCCCCTCCAAAATCTTGCAGACTACAGATGTTAGGCTGACCGGCCTATAGTTCCCCGGGATACACCTCGGCCCCTTTTTAAATATTGGTACCACGTTGGCTTTTTTCCAATCAGCTGGCACCATACCCGTCTGTAAACTATCCTTAAAGATCAAGAATAATGGTCTGGCAATCACCTGGCTGAGCTCTTTAAGAACCCTCGGGTGCAAGCCATCCAGTCCCGGTGATTTATTTATGTTAAGTTTCTCTAGTTTAGTTCTAAGTCTATCTTCTGTTAGCCATGGCGGCATTTCCTGAGGTGTATTATTTAGTCCGGCCTTACAAGCTAGGTTCGTGTAGCCCTCCGATTCTTTTGTGAAGACTGAAGAGAAGAAATGATTTAACACTTCCGCCTTTTCTCTGTCCTCAGTGGCCATATTTCCTTTGTCATCTTTTATGGGGCCAATGTGTTCTGGCCTCGCTTTCTTACTGTTTATATACTTAAAGAACTTCTTGGGGTTCTTTTTACTCTCTTCCGCTATATGTCTCTCGTGTTCTATTTTAGCCGCCCTGATTTCGTCTTTACATTTCTTATTACACTCTTTGTAATGCTTAAATGCTGCCAATGACCCCTCAGTCTTGTATTTTTTGAAGGCCTTTTCTTTAGCACTAATATACATTTTTATGTTGGAGTTTAGCCACCCAGGGTTTAGTTTTGCTCTTTTAAATTTATTTCCTGCGCACACCTATGGGCGGTGTAGGTGGAAGCGGCGGTGGAGGAGGACCAGGGCCGGATTAAGAGCATCATGGGCTTGGTGCTGAGGATTTTGAAGGGCCTTAAGGGCCGTGCCTTGGCATGCACCCAGAGGAGGAAGGGTGCAGCCATGCATGCCTAATTCCACATGGGATGCTGTCTCTGAAGCCTATAAACACATCCATGCATCGGCAACTGTCCCTCCTTGTCCGGCCTTCGTGCTGTGTGGGGAGGTTCTGAGGGAGCTGCCTGGGGAAGCGAGCACAGAAGCCAGACTTCTGTGTTTACAAGTGACAGAAGAGCGGTAACAGTGAATATGGCCAACCCGGGGCCTGGAGCTGCAGCTCCAATAGCCCCTACGTTAATCTGGCCCTGAGGAGGACGAGGTAGCCAACGCTGCTTCTTTTCACAAATTTTAAATGAGGGTACACCCCAAAAGAGTGAGAAAGAGCAAAAATGGAACAATGGCTGGGTAAGGTCGGTATCCATCGCTATTCTGCACAAGGTACGGAAAAGTCCCGTGGGATCCATGCCTGGTTCATTTTAATGAACGTGAGCTTGTCCACATTGTCTCTGGACAGACGGCTGCGCTTGTCTGTGATAAGGCCCCCAGCCGTGCTAAATACCCGTTCAGATAATACATTGGCTGCAGGGCACGCCAGCAGCTCCAAGGCGTAAAGGGCAAGCTCAGGCCATGTGCCCAACTTGGAGACCCAGAAGTTGAAGGGGGCAGACCCCTCATTCAGTACGTCTAGGTGTGTGCACACATACTGCTCCACCATGTTGGTGAAATGCTGCCTCCTGCTAAGACGTTCCATATGAGCTGCTGGTGCTGCTGTTTGTTGTGGCATGCTGACAAAGCTTTTCCACATTTTGGCCATGCTAACCCTGCCTTCTGAGGTGCTGGCGGTGCCCTGGTTGCGTTGGCGACCTCTTCCTCCTCCTCCTCCTCCTCCGCCTTGTGCTTTCACTGTGGCCCCGCTGTGAGGTGGGAATGCCAGCAGCATGGCGTCTACCAGCGTGCGCTTGTACTCGCGCATCTTGCGATCGCGCTCCAGTGAGTGAATTAAGGACGGTACGTTGTCCTTGTAACAGGGATCCAGCAGCGTGGCCACCCAGTAATCAGCACAAGTTAGAATGTGGGCAACTCGGCGGTCGTTGTGGAGACACTGCAGCATGTAATCGCTCATGTGTGCCAGGCTGTCCAGAGGCAACGAAAGGCTGTCCTCTGTGGGAGGTGTATCGTCCGTGTCCTCTGTATCCCCCCAGCCACGCACCAGTGATGGCCATGAGCTGGCCTGGGTGCCACCCTGCTGTGAACATGCTTCCATCTCCTCCTCCTCATCCTCCAGAACTGTGCCCCTGCTGGACAATTGTGTCCCTGGCGTTTGTGTGTGCAGGAACCCACCCTCGGAGCCCCTTGCAAATGACTGCCCTGAAAGCCTTGGAAATGTTACCTCTTCATCCTCCTCCTCCTCCTCCTCCTCATCCTGTGCCACACCCTCTTCCATCATCGCCCGAATTGTTTTTTCAAGGAGGCATAGAAGTGGGATAGTTAAGCTGACAACGGCGTCATCGGCACTGGCCATGTTGGTGGAGTACTCAAAACAGCGCAACAAGGCACACAGGTCTCGCATGGAGGCCCAGTTATTGGTGGTGAAGTGGTGCTGTTCCGCAGAGCGACTCACGCGTGCGTGCTGCAGCTGAAACTCTACTATGGCCTGCTGCTGCTCGCACAGTCTTTGCAGCATGTGCAAGGTGGAGTTCCACCTTGTGGGCACGTCACATATGAGGCGGTGAGCGGGAAGGCCGAAGTTACGCTGCAGCGCTGCCAGGCGAGCAGCAGCAGAGTGAGAACGCCGAAAGTGCGCACAGACGCCCCGCACTTTCTGCAGCAGCTCTGACATATCGGGGTAGTTTTTAAGGTACCTCTGTACCACCAAATTCGCCAGGGAAGGGATGTTCGTCAAACCAGCTAGGCCCAGAGCTGCTATGAGATTTCGCCCGTTATCGCACACCACCAGGCCGGGCTTGAGGCTCGCTGGCAGCAACCACTCATTTGTCTGCTGTTCCATGCTCCTCCACAACTCCTGCGCGGTGTGTGGTTTGTCCCCCAAACAGGCAAGTTTTAAAACTGTGATGAAAATATTAAAGTCCCAGACACAACGTGTCTATGTGTTGAAATCTATCCCGTGAAATAGGTGATGACAAATGGTGATAAACTCAAATGGTGACTTAAGTTCCCTCCACCTGTTGGAATTCCTCCTTACCGGACGGAATAAAAATAAGTGCTCTCCTCTGCACACAGTCAACAATCCGACATTCCAGCTATAATTTAAAAATACATTATTAAACTTAAGCCAAGGGACCCGCAAGAGACTTCCGGAGCGTTCTCTGCGGACACCGGAAGTGACGCGGATCCCTGCAGAATAAATAGGACGGAAGTGACGGCGCGCGAGAACCTCTTTTCTCTGAAGATAACCTATCGGTGGAAACGCGTCAGAGGGAGGCGTACCGTCACTACGTCGCTTGGGAACCGGGCTGCAGCCGGTCCCATTCATCCCAGGAATTCCTCATCGCTTTTCTAACATCTAGCGCATTTGTCTGCATAACATGTAAGTGCAATATTTATTTGAATAAATGATGTATCGAAGGTAATACACTATTAGTGATTATTCCTTTACATGCTATGCCATGCTATATGAGACGATCCATTGAGCATATTCAATCAAGTGGCTGTCATTATCATCCGGATAAGGAGCTATACTCATTAGGAGTTTGGGGCAGTGTGCATTACCCACATCCATCTGGTAAGAGGCCTAGCGGGCTACTTTGCATGCAAGGTGGAGAGCTCGTATTTAGGTTGGAGCACAAGGATTGTTGACTGTGTGCAGAGGAGAGCACTTATTTTTATTCCGTCCGGTAAGGAGGAATTCCAACAGGTGGAGGGAACTTAAGTCACCATTTGAGTTTATCACCATTTGTCATCACTAGTGTTGAGCGAACACGGACTGTATTATTCGTGTTCGTACCGAATAATTGGATTTTTTGTACCCGAACACGGACACGGACACTTTACTGTATGTTCGGGTAAAAATCCGTGTTCGGTCGTTTTATTTCCGGGTTTTGCATGCTTTGGCGCTCTTTTCATGGCGGGCTTTCAACAGCCAATCAACAATCGTTTAACTGGTGTGCCTTAAGCCATCCCAGCCATGCCTGCAAATGTCTCAGTAGCTGTGATTGGCCGTCTGAAGCATGTGACCAAGTCTTTATAAGTTCCAGGCAGCCGCAGCGTCTTCATTCTGCTGCTTAGATCAGGGACAGAGCACACATCAACGTGCTGGCTGCTGATTAGGGAAAGACAGGCAGGAAAAAAACATTTGTGTCCGGATAGAATTGAGGGACAGGTCGGAGTGTTTAGCCAGGGCGAGTTGTAGGCATTTTAGGGATAGAGTCTGCTGAATTATAGGGTCAGTGTCTTCTACAAAGTACAATCGATATTGCTGTGTGGGGGGTGGGGTGACTCTGCACTCAATCCTGATCTACGATCTCTTCTCAATCCTGTTAGGGAGAGGCTGCTGCTGCTGAATTTTAGGGAAACTGTGTTCTACAAACTACAATCGATATTGCTGTGTGGTGTGGGATAGGAGATAGGCAGGTGTCAGTGATCCACATCCATTTTTCTGTGTGTGAGCTGCAGTGAACACAATCTTTTTGGGCTGCAGTGAACACAATCTTTTTGGGGTGCAGTGAACAACGTCCTTTTTGGGGTGCAGTGAACAAAATCTTTTTGGGGTGCAGTGAACAAAATCCTTTTTGGGGTGCAGTGAACAACATCCTTTTTGGGGTACAGTGAACACAATCTTTTTGGGGTGCAGTGAACAAAATCCTTTGTGGGGTGCAGTGAACACAATCTTTGTGGGGTGCAGTGAACACAATCTTTTTGGGGTGCAGTGAACATCCTTTTTGGGGTGCAGTGAACACAATCTTTGTGGGGTGCAGTGAACACAATCTTTTTGGGGTGCAGTGAACAAAATCCTTTTTGGGGTGCAGTGAACACAATCTTTTTGGGGTGCAGTGAACAAAATCCTTTGTGGGGTGCAGTGAACACAATCTTTGGGGGGTACAGTGAACACAATCTTTGGGGGGTACAGTGAACACAATCTTTTTGGGGTGCAGTGAACAAAATCCTTTGTGGGGTGCAGTGAACACAATCTTTGGGGGGTACAGTGAACACAATCTTTTTGGGGTGCAGTGAACAAATCCTTTGTGGGGTGCAGTGAACACAATCTTTGTGGGGTGCAGTGAACAAAATCCTTTTTGGGGTGCAGTGAACAACATCCTTTTTGGGGTGCAGTGAACACAATCTTTTTGGGGTGCAGTGAACAAAATCCTTTGTGGGGTGCAGTGAACACAATCTTTGTGGGGTACAGTGAACAGAATCTTTGTGGGGTGCAGTGAACAAAATCCTTTGTGGGGTGCAGTGAACACAATCTTTGGGGGGTACAGTGAACACAATCTTTTTGGGGTGCAGTGAACACAATCTTTGTGGGGTGCAGTGAACACAATCTTTTTGGGGTGCAGTGAACAAAATCCTTTTGGGGGTGCAGTGAACAACATCCTTTTTGGGGTGCAGTGAACACAATCTTTTTGGGGTGCAGTGAACAAAATCCTTTGTGGGGTGCAGTGAACACAATCTTTGTGGGGTACAGGGAACAGAATCTTTGTGGGGTGCAGTGAACACAATCTTTGGGGGTACAGTGAACACAATCTTTTTGGGGTGCAGTGAACAAAATCCTTTTAGGGTGCAGTGAACACAATCTTTGTGGGGTGCAGTGAACAAAATCCTTTTTGAGGTGCAGTGAACACAATCTTTGTGGGGTGCAGTGAACACAATCTTTGTGGGGTACAGTGAACACAATCTCATACTTCTGAAGATTTGAGGGTGCTGCCTGTTCCATACTCCTCCTCCTACTGCTCAACCATCCTTTTAGGGGTACAAACAATAGTAATTGGGGCCTAGTGTGGTGGTGTACATGTGAGATACATACACTTTCTTTTTGATCATATTTTCTATTCCGCTATTCAATTAAAACCTTTGGGGATCAATTAAATTGTGTGATAGTCTGTGTCGGTACGTGCGAGTTCCACCTTTCCAAGTTTTTGGGGTTCATCTCATACTTCTGAAGATTTGAGGGTGCTGCCTGTTCCATACTCCTCCTCCTACTCCTCAACCATCCTTTTAGGGGTACAAACAATAGTAATTGGGGCCTAGTGTGGTGGTGTACGTGTGAGATACATACACTTTCTTTTTGATCATATTTTCTATTCTGCTATTCAATTAAAACCTTTGGGGATCAATTAAATTGCGTGATAGTCTGTGTCGGTACGTGTGAGATCCACCTTTCCAAGTTTTTGGGGTTCATCTCATACTTCTGAAGATTTGAGGGTGCTGCCTGTTCCATACTCCTCCTCCTACTGCTCAACCATCCTTTTAGGGGTACAAACAATAGTAATTGGGGCCTAGTGTGGTGGTGTACGTGTGAGATACATACACTTTCTTTTTGATCATATTTTCTATTCCGCTATTCAATTAAAACCTTTGGGGATCAATTGAATTGCGTGATAGTCTGTGTCGGTACGTGTGAGATCCACCTTTCCAAGTTTTTGGGGTTCATCTCATACTTCTGAAGATTTGGAGGGTGCTGCCTGTTCCATACTCCTCCTCCTACTGCTCAACCATCCTTTTAGGGGTACAAACAATAGTAATTGGGGCCTAGTGTGGTGGTGTACGTGTGAGATACATACACTTTCTTTTTGATCATATTTTCTATTCCGCTATTCAATTAAAACCTTTGGGGATCAATTAAATTGCGTGATAGTCTGTGTCGGTACATGCGAGATCCACCTTTCCAAGTTTTTGGGGTTCATCTCATACTTCTGAAGATTTGAGGGCGCTGCCTGTTCCATACTCCTCCTCCTACTCCTCAACCATCCTTTTAGGGGTACAAACAATAGTAATTGGGGCCTAGTGTGGTGGTGTACGTTTGAGATACATACACTTTCTTTTTGATCACATTTTCTATTCCGCTATTCAATTAAAACCTTTGGGGATCAATTAAATTGTGTGATAGTCTGTGTCGGTACGTGCGAGATCCACCTTTCCAAGTTTTTGGGGTTCATCTCATACTTCTGAAGATTTGAGGGTGCTGCCTGTTCCATACTCCTCCTCCTACTGCTCAACCATCCTTTTAGGGGTACAAACAATAGTAATTGGGGCCTAGTGTGGTGGTGTACGTGTGAGATACATACACTTTCTTTTTGATCATATTTTCTATTCCGCTATTCAATTAAAACCTTTGGGGATCAATTAAATTGCGTGATAGTCTGTGTCGGTACATGCGAGATCCACCTTTCCAAGTTTTTGGGGTTCATCTCATACTTCTGAAGATTTGAGGGTGCTGCCTATTCCATACTCCTCCTCCTACTCCTCAACCATCCTTTTAGGGGTACAAACAATAGTAATTGGGGCCTAGTGTGGTGGAGTACGTGCGAGATACATACACTTTTTTTGATCATTTTTCCTATTCCGCTATTCAATAAAAACCTTTGAGGATCAATTGAATTGCGGGATAGTCTGTGTCGGTACGTGTGAGATCCACCTTTCCAAGTTTTTGAGGTTCATCTCATACTTCTGAAGATTTGAGGGTGCTGTCTGTTCCATACTCCTCCTACTCCTCATCCATCCTTTTAGGGGTAGAAACAATAGTAATTGGGGCCTAGTGTGGTTTTGTAC